>NC_068985.1:14888926-14904789 GCF_001194135.2 Octopus bimaculoides
AGAGCCCTGCTTCTCACATGGACAACTGTATGTTGGCTGCTCAAGAGTGGGCAGCAACAAAAAAACCTATTTGTATATGCTCCACAAGGGAAAACAAGGAACATAGTTTACAATGAGGTGTTATAATCACAACAGCAAGAAAGTATGTACATGATCACCTTCTTTTACGAAACTTCATTGACTTTCATATATTTATATTGATATACATATATATACGTGTGTTTGGGTGCGTGTGTGTATATACATCTCTATATATAAAGATGATGCGTAGTCTAGACGGCGTTTTTAGATTTCATTATTCTCTTTAAGCCAGGCAACGCCGGGTATTTCTGCTAGTTTTATAATAAAAAAAGGTGGTTGCCCTTGCATACAGGCTTGTTCCCTGCAACCCTCTCCAGCTGAGCATCCCTAATCTTGCAGGTTCATAAGTGCTGGTACCACATAAAAAGCACCTGTGCCAGTGCTGTGTAAAAGTACCCAGTACATTCTGTAAAGTAGTTAACATTAAGAAAGGCATCTAGCCATGGAGACCATGCCAAAACGGCCCTTCAGTTTGCGAGCTCCTGCCAAACCGTTCAATCCATGCCGGCATGGAAAATGGATTTTAAATGATGAAGATTTTTTAATACAATGCCAAAATATATTTAATTATGAAAATAGGATTTCTTTTAAACAATGAATGGCTATGGGGATCCAGTAGACTAAAATAGGAATCAAAGGGGTCTATAGGCAAAAAAATGATTGAGAACCCCTGAAGTTGACAAGCAACTTAAACTTTAACAATGTAATCAGAATCTTAAGACACAAACCTTTTACTCTACATTGTTTTAGTGAATGTTCTGTAGATCCACACTTAAAGCAAATTCCAGCTCCTTCTTCAGTAGCTTCCATCTTTGGACATGAAGCCATATCATGACCTTTTTCACGGCACTTGAAACAGATCTGAAACACAACGAGTAACGGTTAGATTGAAGACAAACTATATTTCTGAATAACATTCTATTCTCAGGTGAGACACACAGTGGACAATTGGATAAGAAAGAGTGAGATAAACTCGTGCTAATTTCATGATCGTAATATTACTATACATGCACAACATATTATTGGTTATTGTAATATTGTTATATAGACTCAGGTCTTGCACCTAGAGTAGAAAAGAATACTGTAATATAGACATCGTCCTATCTCACCTATTATGTTATCAAAAAAATATAACAACCATTGAGGATATATTTAGTGATGTCTGTAATTAATGGACAACCCTCTCTCTCTCTATATATCATCATCATCATCGTTTAACGTCCGCTTTCCATGCTAGCATGGGTTGGACGATTTGACTGAGGACTGGTGAAACCGGATGGCAACACCAGGCTCCAATCTAAATTTGGCAGAGTTTCTACAGCTGGATGCCCTTCCTAACGCCAACCATATATGCTGACGTGGCCGAAGACAACACTGCTTGACTGGCACTCATGCCAATGGAACGTTAAAAGCACCATCCGAGCATGATCATTGCCAGGGTCGCTAACTGGGCCCCGTGCCGGTGGCACATAAAAAGCACCATTCGATGATGATGATGGGTTTGCTCAACTATTTCTGAATCCTATGCTTACTTAAGCTCATCTGATAATATCATCTCAACAATGTAAAAGATAAATATTAAAGTCATTATTAATACTAGGCTAAAGCATGGTGAATAGTTCTTACTTACCGTATCTTTTTCTCGAGTATCAACACGTTTCTGACGTCGCTTTTCTCGTTTATGATTTCGTTTCATGAAGTCTAGCATCATACCTTTTTCAAGAACAGCAGCCGATTTCTTGCTGCTCCCAGCATTTTGTAAACGAAACTCTGCTGCAGACATTACATTTTCATTAACATTTTTATCATATTTTCTAGATTCAGGTGCTTCAGTCTTTGGTTTTTTTGAAGAGCTCTTGAGTTCGCTCCAGCTACTAGCATCATGAGGTCTCTTCTCAGTAGCAATCAAACTACGCCTTGCCCAACGAACCATTTTCGACTATGACATGGGATTCTAAAGAAACAAAATTGAAACTAAAAGAGAGACATATAGAATATAAACTTATGTAAAAACCCACAAAAACACATACAGCACATTCTGTAAAATAAAAGACAATTTCTCAGTAAAAAAGCCTAGAATTCAGTTTTGACTTTTAGTTGTAACAATTTCACTTGTATTGCTAACAGTCTTGGGAAAAGCAAGAACATTATAAATCTTATTTTCCCTTTCCAAAACATGTTGTTTTCAATGTATCTTTATCCAAACAACACAGCAAGGTTTGAACTAACTACACCTGAAAACACATCTTGAATATTCACTATATTTTTTAAAATCCTTTATTTCTAAATCTCCTAATCTTATTGTATAAATTATTCTTTTCTGTTATAGGCACAAAGCCTGAAACTTTGGGGGAAGGGAGCTAGTTGATTACATCAACCCCAGTGCTCACAACTGGTACTTATTTTACCAACTCTGAAAGGATGAAAGGTAAAGTGGATCTCAGCAAAATTTGAACTCAGAATGTAAAGGACAAAATACGGATAAGCATTTTGTCTGGCATGCTAACGATTCTGCCAGCTCCCCAATTAAAAATTATAATATTGTCTTCATAGTACTTACTAATGTTATAAACAATGTTCAACAATAAATGTTTACAACATCCTTGAGAGGTTCTTAAATTTCTGAAGCTCAAAGTATACAAAAACCCCTGTAAATGAAATGTGTATCCTTTATAAAGGTTATTAATCCTTCCAATGCCATCTAATTGTGGAAAAGCTGCAATACTATATTCATGAAGAGTTTTAAGTTATTTTTTTGTTGAGTGGCTGTGTGGTAAGTAGCTTGCTTACAAACCACATGGTTCCGGTTTCAGTCCCACTGTGTGGCACCTTGGGCAAGTGTCTTCTACTATAGCCTCGGGCCCACCAAAGTCTTGTGAGTGGATTTGGTAGACGGAAACTGAAAGAAGCCCGTCGTATATATGCATATATATATATATATATATGTGTGTGTGTGTGTGTGTGTGTCTGTGTTTGTCCCCCAACATCGCTTGACAACTGATGCTGGTGTGTTTATGTCCCCGTAACTTAGCGGTTCGGCAAAATTGATCGATAGAATAAGTACTAGGCTTACAAAGAATAAGTTCTGGGGTCGATTTGATCGACTAAAAGCCGGTGCTCCAGCATGGCCACAATCAAATGACTGAAACAAGTAAAAGAGAAAAGAGTATAGATTTATGTAGAGGAATGAGGAAACCACATTCCCTCAAATTTATGCCCATAACCAAACTGTTCATTATTTATTCCTCCAGATATGACCGAGCATCAGAGGATATCCAGTCACAAGAACTTGATAATAATATATGCTCAAGAATTCTCATAAATCTGAATCGGTACAAATGTTTATTAAACTATATGGACCTTCTGTAGTTCTGAGTTGTATATCACAGATCAGCAGATGACACCAGGGCAAGATTAGATTTAGACCCCTGAACACAAATTATGTCCGGCCTTTCACAAACATTTATGCGACATTTCCCATTGATCTCATTTTGTAGGTAATTATTTTAAAATTGGCTAAATACATGATTACCTTCTGTTTTCTTTACTATCTTTGATAATTATATTTTATGATAATTAACACATGAAAATTTCAGTACATAATCGAACAAAATCTTGTTACATATTTTATTTAATATAAAAATAAAAGCTATTTAATGTTATCTTTGTCAACATGTAGCTGTACCTGACCAACATTTTTTTTACTTTTTTTCACATAAAATTCTGATATTATCGGAATCTATCCTCATATGAAAGGGATTTGAGGAATAGTTTATTTTAAAATATCAATTTTTCTGATATTTATGAGGAAACAAAGTTAGTGGCACATTTGGGTAGGTATACCTATTTCAATAAAACGACGTTACTATTAACTTCTTGTTTATTACAATATATATTCATTGTGACTTACGATAATATACAGATTATACTTACATCAGAATTAAACGATCTTCACAGGCACAAGGTGATTTTTTAGTTATATTATTAATATAATACAATTACGCAGTAAATATGAAAGAATAACACATGGAAGTCTTAATTGACGGTACAACTCAAAATTACGTCCCCTGTATTATTTTCAGATGAACCGGTGTAAAGTATTGTTAGTTCTTCTAACAAACATATTTCAGCACTGTGGTTACTTCGATACGATCGGTATCCTTTTTGTAGTTAAAAAAAACGATACATAAAAGTACCTCCCATACACTTGTTCATTCAATAAGCAGTGTTAGAGCGAACGATGTGATTGCAGGATACCGAAAGCACAAGTTCCGCTGGACTTGTGTAGTTGCCGAGTGGTATCCAAGAACGTCCACGACAATTGGAATACGATTTGGGACAAGATGGAAAAGAATGGTGCAATCAAGAAAGAAATAGAAACGTATTGTGACCGGTGATCTGATAGTCTAGTAAACACACACACACGTATATATATGAGAGGGTGCTGAGATGTTCCAGGCTTTAGGTAAAAGAAAATACAGGAGGATTAGTTAATTATGATTTAATACAAAATATTCCGCTCTCAGATTCCCACACTTATTGCAGCGGTCCTTCAGTTTTTCTAAGCGCTGTGAAAAGAAAACTCGGAAGGTTAGGCCTCCACCAAGGCCTTTTGTGAGACCCATAATGCCAGGAACGTTTCAGCACTCCTTCGTGTGTACACTCACACACACACACACACACACAGTATATTCCTAAGCATGACCAACTGAAACAACGGATATTATCCAGCCATCACGTCCTTGTGTTAGCTGGTTCGGCTTGACGAATCCGTCTTGCGATTCTTTCATGCGACGATCAAATCTTTTTATTGAAAGACAATTTCAAAATTTTATCGAAAGCTAGTTTTAAAACTAACATTGAAATATTAATTTTAACTACTACAAGGTAAATTTTTATGAGTAAATTATGCTAAATTAACCAGTTTAAATTTTGATATATTACACTTAAGATAGATTCGTGTATGTAGAAAAAAGAAAACAACTGTGAATGAAGGGCTAACTATATTTGAAAATATATTCTATCAAAACTTGAGAAAACAAAAATATATATTGACTGATAAAAAAATAAAATAATTAGTTTATTTACAATATTCATATGGGAGATAACTGTGGATGTATTGAGAGTATGAATGGTTGAAAAGAGTTATCTCCCGTTGATTCTGAAATCCGACAATTATTAAATTTTTTATTTTATTACACAGCATTATTTCCACCCCCACCTCCTTATTAGTATTTTGCTATGCCCTGCATTAAATATGCTAGTAATTATTAAATTACTTCATATATTCATTGGTATAGATTGACAGAAATATTGCGAAAATAAATTCACGTGAGTTGCTATTCACTTGGCAAATAGTTATTTTACTGAGATCATATTTAACGATGCAAACATTAAACGTTCTCTTTACAACACAGCTAGAAATTTTGAGGCTGCGTACAGTTGATTAATTCAGTGATCAGTATATAATTGGTGCTTGTTGGAAAAGTTGCCCCCGATGGGTTTTGAACACAGAATGTAAAGGGCTGTGTGCTTAAGGAAATATTAGCCATCCGCTTAGTTTTCTTTTCTTTTATTTCATGCTCGAAAATAATTAAACCTTTGTCTGTCCATGCTTGTTTTCCGACTTTTAAATGGCCGTTGGGTAGAGATGGACTATATGTAATCTGAACCTCTCCCCTCCTTATTTATTAATTTTTTTTTACGGAATCCCACGTTTTAGGGATTCCGATTCTGAAAAAAAATTTTTTGAAAAATTTCAATCCCACCCCCACCAAGCAGGCTATTTACATGCTAGAAATAACAGCCAAATCTCACAAAACTAGTGTTAGGGTTAGGTTTAGGGTTAGGGTTAGGGTTAGGGTCAGGGTTAGGGTTTGAGTTAGGGTTAGGTTTACCCTGTGGATCTATATAAAAACCGGGGGGGGGGGATCGAAATTTTGAAATTGAGATTTTTGAAATTTTTTTTTCAGAATCGGATTCTCCATGGTCTGAAACAGAGGATTCCGTAAAAAAAAAAAATTCAAAAGGGGGGGTATACCCAGATTACATATACTCCATCTCCACCGGCCGATGTTTCATACTTCAGAGTAATATAAACCTCTCCTTTCATAATTCCCACTTCACTCTGGTGGCTGACAAAAATTGGGAATGTCTAATGTTTGTTATATATAATGCATGGACACCGGGAAAATATATCATGTGTACCACATGTGATATATATGTGGGACCT
Organism: Octopus bimaculoides; assembly: GCF_001194135.2. NCBI lineage: Eukaryota > Metazoa > Mollusca > Cephalopoda > Octopoda > Octopodidae > Octopus > Octopus bimaculoides. Next base: position 14,895,240 of record NC_068985.1, read on the forward strand.
CGCTTGGCCCTACTTGGTATTCGAAACTGAATCTGTAAATTCTCCCTAGCCATACGACCTATTGTTCTGTCAGGGATAAACGCTAATATATGTGTGTTCCACTTGACTCTTAACCTTTTCTATGCCATGAAAAGTTGAAATAAATCAGGAGTGACCTCTTTATCAGAAGGGTACATCCATTTTTCTAGCTAGTCTTCACAATTATAAATACTAGAATTCCTTAAGTGAGAGCAACCGAGAGAGACAGCAGGCCGATCGGTTCGAAGTACCGTCTCGACAGAACGTCATAGAAGGACAGCTATGGAATTCACTCACCAACGATACAGTTATCCCCTTCACTACTCTCTTACTCTCTCACTCACTCACTTTCGACAACATCACTTGGTCTATTTAGTTACGGCTTCTAGAACGACGGAATAAGTAAGTTTAACGCTATCTACCCTTTAACAAGATAATAAAACTCTCGTTACCTCGTATGCTTTCCCATTGCTTTTATACATGCCTGCCCGTCGTGGTTTGGCTTTAATTATATGTAATGGAGAAATAAATGTTATCTACAGCTTCGGCCGCTGTCTTTCTTTTGTGGAGTCAGCATTATCATCCTCGCTTTCAACATAGACAACAACCGTTACATTCTGATAACCACTCCGTTACACATATTTAGATATTAAGTTTCAATATCTCTTTACTCTTTTACTTGTTTCAGTCATTTGACTGCGGCCATGCTGGAGCACCACCTTTAGTCGAGCAAATCGACCCCAGGACTTATTCTTTGTAAGCCTAGTACGTATTCTGTCGGTCTCATTTGCCGAACCGCTAAGTTACGGGGACGTAAACACACCAGCATCGGTTGTCAAGCGAAGTTGGGGGGATAAACACAGACGCACAAACACACACACACACACACACACACACACATATATGCATATATACGACGGGCTTCTTTCAGTTTCTGTCTACCAAATCCACTCACAAGGATTTGGTCGGCCCGAGGCTATAGTAGAAGACACAAGCCCAAGGCGCCACGCAGAGGGACTGAACCCGGAACCATGTGGCTGGTAAGCAAGCTACTTACCACACAGCCACTCCTATTAGATTTGATTTCAACTGTGTAATTGACAAATCACCAAGCAGTTAGCTTCTCATACAAACTTATCTGAAAGACAGTTATTTTGTGTCTGAATAAACGAATATCTTGGAGTGTTTAGTTTTGTGTCTTTATGTTCTGATTGCTGCTGAGATCGTAGTGGAGGTGCAATGGTCCAGTGGTTAGGGCAGCGGACTCGCGATCATAGGATCGCGGTTTTGATTCCCAGACCGGGCGTTGTGTGTGTTTATTGAGTTAAAAACACCTAAAGCTCCACGAGGCTCCTGCAGGGGATGGTGGCGAACCCTCCTGTACTCTTTTTACCACAACTTTCTCTCACTCTTACTTCCTGTTTCTGTTGTGCCTCTAATTCAAAGGGTTACGCTGTGTCACGCTGAATATCCCCGGGAACTACGTTAAGGGTACATGTTTCTGTGGAGTGCTCAGCCACTTGCATGTTAATTTCACGAGCATGCTGTTCCGTTGATCGGATCAACTGAAACCCTCGACGTCGTAAGCGACGGAGTGCCAACAACGATAGCTGCTGAGATCAACATTGTCTTTCCTCTCCCAGTGGTTGATATAATACAGTACCAGTCAAATACTGGAGCCGATATAATGGACTGTCCTCTTCTCACAAATTTCATGCCTTGTTCCTATGTAAGAAATTTGGTTTCAAATTTTAGCACAAGGTCAGCAATTTCGGGGGAGAGGGTAAATTAAACCCACCCCCATTTCCCTCCTGGTTTCTAGCCTTGTACCAATGTTAGAGATTATCACTGTTCTCCTCCCCCAGTAGGGACATTTCATTTTTTGTATTACTTGTCTTTTTTTATATATATGATGTAATCCCACACTGTGTAGCCCCTCTTTGTGCTGCCCCCAAGTTTGATATAATACAGAATTAGAAAAGAAGAGGAGTTAATTTGACAATTCTCTTCCCCACAAATTTCTGGCCCTGGGCTTATGTTAGAAATAATGATCATTATTATTGAGTGAAGGACAAAATACCTTGTGGTATTTAGTTATTTCTCTTTGCGTTTTTTTTGAGTTCAAATCCTAGAGAGATCAGCTTTGCATTTCATCCTTCTGGAGTCAATAGAATAGTGCTGGCATCAATTTGAAAATGGCACTGTATCTCTTGCTGAAAATTTGTGATTTTGTGACCTTGTGACTATGCTAGAAATCATCATCATTATTATTATTAACATTATCATTATTAAGATAGCAAGCTGTTGGAATCATTAGCACGCCAGGTGAAATGCTTTGCAGCATTTTGTCCGTCTTTACATTCTCGGTTCAAATTCTGCTGAGGTTGACTTTACCTTTTATCCCTTTCAGGGTCGATAAATTAAGTACCAGTGAAACACTGGAGTCGATGTAATTGGCTAGTCCCCTCCTCACAAATTTCATGCCTTGTGCCTATAGTAGAAATGGTTATTATTATTACTATGTCATTCGTCTGCACATTCTGAGTTTCAATTCCACCGAGGTCAACTTTGCCTTTCATTCTTTCGAGGTCGATAAAATATGAGCACTGGGGTCAATGTAACCGACTTGGCCCCTTCCCCGAAATTGCTGACCCTGTGCCAAAATTTGAAACTATTATTATTATTATTATTATTATTATTATTAAGACAACAGCAGATGAAAAGGGGTCAAAATCGGTGAGCTGTGGATTACATTTAGTTGCATCCCTTGGCTTCTGTGTTGAAATCCTGGTGGCGCTGATAAAACATTACCAGCTAAGTGCATACTGAGTAAAATGCTTAGCAGCATTTCATCTGTCTGAAGGCGGTGAGCTGGCAGAAACGTTAGCACGCCGGGCGAAATGCTTAGCGGTATTTCGTCTGCCGTTGCGTTCTGAGTTCAAATTCCGCTGAGGTCGACTTTGCCTTTCACCCTTTCGCGGTCGATTAAATAAGTACCAGTTACGCACTGGAGTCGATGTAATCGACTTAATCCGTTTGTCTGTCCTTGTTTGTCCCCTCTATGTTTAGCCCCGTTGTGGGCAGTAAAGAAATATGCATTTCATCTGTCTTCGTGTTCTGAGTTCAAATGCTGCTGGGATCGACTTTGCTTTTCATCCTTACAAGGTCAATGAAATAAGTACCAGTCGAGCTCTGGGGGTTGATATAATCGACTTAGCCCCACTTCCAAAATTGCTGGCCTGCTCTAACCATTGTGCCAATCTCCCCCTCCTCTAGCGGGTAAGTTTAATAATAGACATCCAATCATAACATTTTTATTTTGCTGTTACAAATGTTTCCTCTAGGATTTTTCAGTCAATGTGCGACAGAATAATATAATGTACTACTTTATTTCCTGAGACAAAAATATATAAGGGTTTTGAATATATATCTAATATAATTATTAATTATTGTATGGTCTGAATGTACATAATTCGTATAAATATATCATTATACCATTTTAGGAAAGAAATTTTTATGAGCTGATTACAAAACGTGTAGATATGCACACCCATATTTATGAATTTTTAAAAAAAAGATTAAAACTTCGAAGTTTCGGCTTACTCGCCGTTATCAGACTGTGGTTTGCTTTCGATCTTTCTGGCTCTATATAGTTTTCTTACAAATTGTCCCTTTTGTAGGTGGAGTAATGTGTATAAGAATTAGGTGTGGGGTATGTAGACAGCGAAGTGGATATGTAGGAGGAAAGGAATGAAGAAAGATTGGAGGAAAGTATGTGTTTGTAGGATGTGGACTGAGAGAAAGCTAAGGTGGAAATACTTGTTCTTACTTGACTGATGGTTTTATTATTGCTCAGAGTTGAGTCAAGTGCAAAAGTATACAGAACCAACATTATATACAAGGAATCTTGAATAGTCTCAAGAGAAAATTTAATCAACATAAATTGTGATCTGAATGTAACACATCACTTTATTCCTTATATTGTTGTTGTCGTTGTTGTTTAAAAAGTTTGATTTGACTCCATGCGACTTAAAGTTTCGAATCGATAATCTGAGCTCGAACGAGCCAGGTTTCTGTCAGAAGCCAGCGAAACTTTAAGTCTCATAGAGCCGAATCAAACTGTTTTAAATAATAATGATCCATGTAACGCCAACTAAATGTGTTGAGTGCCTTCTTCTTTCATTTCTCCACTCACAGATAGACAGGTAGATAAATAGATAACAGCAGAATGTTGGAAATATTGGCTCCGGGATTAAAAACTTTTAAAAACTATGTTAGATTATTTGGAATGTCTTTCATTGTAAAATATCCATCTGAAGAAAACGGTCACTTTAGAATTGACATGATATAATGATATAATTGATCTAATGTACTCATTAATCAATTAAAGAAGTCGTTAGAAACGGCCGTAATGGGCTGATCTCAGAACGTGCTTTTCGCATGCTTTGAAGTTTACTACGGACTGTGCATTTAATAAAGTGTACATGTCTGAATAGCTGAAGAGCGGATTGTATACTTAGCTGAAACTAATTTTCTGCCAGCACTACAGGAATTTCATTCTGCCGGAACTTAAATACTAAGGTTGATATTTGCAAATTATTTTGTGTGTGTGTGTGTGTACGCGGAAATATACAAACACCATTATCGTTATCATCAACATCCTCATCATTATCATCATCATCATCATCATCATCATCATCATCATCATCATCATCATCATCATAGTGGTTCGGAGGTTAGGGGAGATACGTTGAATATATTAAAACAGAATAAGCATCGTACAGTTCTATATTTAAGAGATGAGGAATTATGTACATTATTTACATTTGACGGGCATATGGCGTAGTGGTTAAGAGCGCGGGCTACTAACCCCAAGATTCCGAGTTCGATTCCAGGCAGTGACCTGAATAATAATAATAATAGTAATAATAATAATAATAATAATAATATCGAAAAATACCTTAGGAATGAGAACCCAGGTTCGAAATTTCCCCAAGAAAACCTGATGAAGCCTGGAGGGTGTATCAGCCGAAATGTTGATGAGGACAAATATCCGTCAAATGTAAATAATGTAAATAATGAAGAATAAGCATCGTTCAATTCACAAATCCTCTGAAGCCTGTTGATACATTGAGTGGTGAACGATAGAGCTGAAAATGTGTAGATTGGCTGCTTCAAGTTTTTCTTACACGCGCTGTGTCGCTCATGAGTGATCCATTGGTTATTTAATCGCGCCGCTGGCAAATATGTATAGGGTATGAAGTGCCGTGTCGCAAGTTGAACAATGAAGAGTTATGGAGAGTGACACGTCTGAGTGAACCTCTGATTCATACAGGTGCAGACATGGCTGTTTAGTTACAAAAGATCGCTTTGCAGCTGTACGCTTTTGGATTCGTTCCCGCTTCGTGGCACCTTGCACAAGTGTCTTCTACCATGGAGTAATGACTTGGGAATTAATTCGGTCGACGGAAGCTGTATGGATGCCCGTCGCCTTCGTCGTCGTCGCCTCTGTCTCTCTCTCTCTCTGTATATATATCTATATATCAATATCTATACATATCTCTCTCTCCCCTCTCTTTTCCTCTCTGTATACATATATATCTATACATCAATATCTATACCTTTCTCTCTCTCTCTCTCTCTCTCTCTCTCTCTCTCTCTCTCTCTTTCTTTCTCTCCCTCTCTCTCTCTCTCTCTCTCTCTCTCTCTCTCTGTATATATATATATATATATATATATATATATATATATATATATATATATATATATATATATACTTATCTCTCTCCCTCTCTTTTTCTCTCTGAATATATATCTATATATAAATATCTATACCTCTCTGTCTTTCTCTTTCTTTCTTTCTTTCTGTGTATATATCTATGTATCAATATCTATACCTCTCTCTCTCTCTCCCTCGCTTTCTCTCTGTATATATATCTATATATCAATATCTATACCCCGCTCTCTCTCTCTCTCTCTCTCTCTCTCTCTCTCTCTTTCTGTGTATATTTATCTATATATCAATATCTATACCTACCTATACTTCTCTCTCTCGCTGTATATACATCTATATTACAATATCTATACCTTCCTACTTACCTACCTACCTTCGTATCTATCTGTCTGTCTGTCTGTCGCCTTGAATGGTTTTGAAGAACAAATCGATCCCAGCACTTATTTTCAAAGCAGCCTCTTTTGCTGAACTGGTAAGTTATAGCGATGTAAATAAACCGACAGCGGTTGTCAAGCGTTGGTAGAGACAAACAAAAACACAAAATACATAAATATGTGCGAGTTTATGTATTTTGTGTTTTTGCTTTTCTGTATCAATGCTTGACAACCGGTGTTAGCTTATTTATATCTCTGTAACTTACCGGTCCAACAAAAGAGACTGCTAAAATAAGTACGAGACTTAGAAAATAAGTACTTAGGCCGATTTGTTCGATGCCCCAGCATGGCCGCAGTTCCATGACTGAAACAAATAAAAGATAAAAGAAATCTGGAAAAAAATTACGGAGATTTTTCTGATGAACGGAGAGGTTGTTTGAAATCGCCATAGTGTTACGAGTATTCTTTTCTACTCTAGGCACAAGGCCCGAAATTTTTGTGGGGTGGGGAGCCAGTCGATTAGATTGACCCCAGTACGCAACTGGTACTTAATTTATCGACCCCGAAAAGATTAAAAAGCAAAGTCGACCTCGGCGGAATTTGAACTCAGAACGTAAGGACAGACGAAATACTTGCTAAGCATTTCACCCTGCGTGCTAACGTTTCTGTTAGCTCGCTGCTTTACAGTGTTACGCGTATTACCAGCATTTCAAATCTGGAAGAATATTCAACGCCTAGTGCTTGTTTCCACCTCTCAGACGGTCCAATGAGGGGACAACTTTCCTTTAATATGAACGATGAAGATCTGTTAAAATAGCCATCCGGTTGTCTGAGGTTTCCAAAGAAGCAGGTATCTGTGAAAAAACTGTGTTGCATGAATTTATGTTTGTGTACCATTCCACTTATATCCAATCACAGAGGATGTCTTCTATTTTTGCCTCTCATCTCAACCCCGAAGAAAAACCATGTCTGAATAGTAAGATGTTCTATCCTGTCACCATCACAGAAAATATAATACATGATTTCTATGCATGAATATATATCCGAATACACACATATATGCATGTATAGATATATTTATGTATACACATATATAAATATATATATATACAGGTGCAGGCGTAGCTGTGTAGTAAGTAGTTTGCTTCCGAACAACATAGTTCCGGGTTCAGTCCCACTGCGTGACACCTTGGGCAAATGTCTTCTACTATAGCCTCGGGCCGACCAAAGCCTTGTGAGTAGATTTGGTGGACGGAAACTGAAAGAAGCCCATCGTGTATATATATATATATATGTATGTATGTATATATGTATTTGTGTGTTTGTCCCTCCACCATCGCTTGACAACCGATCTTAATCAGTTTACGTCCCCGTAACTTAGCGGTTCGGCAAAAGGGGCCGATAGATTAAGTGCTAGGTTTACAAAGAATAAGTCCTGGGGTCGATTCATTCTACCAAAAAGGTGGTGCTCCAGCATGATCGCAGTAAACTGACTGAAACAAGTAAAAGAAAGGATAAAAGACCAGACACTTATATTTAAACGTATCGATCTCTTTTACTACTGCGAATGCAAGGCCTGAACTGTGCCATCGATTTCCAGTTCATGTTAAAATGTGAAGTTTTTTCATTCAATAGCCATTTGTGTCTCACCAATGATGTGACGTCACTTATTTCCTGGATTTTAAAAGAGGAATTTTGGTTGTTGAGTCTGATCTTGAAAGGGCCTGCCGTTTCGCCCACCACATCTCTGCTGTTCTCTTCTTGATGGGATCAATCGGAACTACCTCTGCCTCATACACGGTGGCTTCTGTATTACACTTACAGTATAGTGGTCATGTGACGTTACTTCTGCATGAGGTATTACTTTTATATTCATATGAAAACATTGATCTACGTGATATCACTACCAAAATGAAACTTTTGCTTCATTTTCTTGATTTTTAACCAAGGATTGATAAAATATAAAAGAATTTCGATATGAATAAAGTTGGAGCGCCAGGTGAAATAAAATCACGCTGAATTTGATACGTGGTCCATAGCTTGCTGACTCCTGGAACAGAATAGAGTAGAATGAATGCGAGGGTGCATGTGTTTGTGTGTGATCTATACTACCTACGTAAAGTATGTGTGTTGTTTAAACGCCATAAACTGCGGTTTTTCATCTGGGAAAAATCCGTTAAAAATGTATAGGGCTAAAAAAGAGCTAGGCGAAACAAAATCGCCCGAGACATGATCATGTGAGTGACAGATACGTATTTCACCATAGTCACAACTTATCAGCGTCGCATATCAGTGTCGTCTCCGAGACGAAATGGAATCAATAATATAATATATTGATTACAATATATACTTCAGACTAGCGGATTCGATTTTGTTTCAGAACTGACACGGGTAAGCGACATTGATTAGCTGCAACTACGGCGAAATACCTATTTATCGCTTTTATGATCATTTCTGGGGCGATTTCGTTTCGCTTAGCTCTGAAGACTGTTGTATTTTTCTACACTATACGTCTTCAAAATGATTTTTCAAGAACGAAAATCTACAACTTCGGTCATTTAAACAACATACATTCGTTATTTATGTTGTATTGATAATGTTCACATTATAAAACTGCTTTTACTGCACAATTTAAATTTATTCAGCTTATGTATGTATGTATGTATGTTATCAATCAGTTTCATTTCTGTATTTCTTGTCAATAGAGAAAGAGCCGGACTCTAACATAGATTCAAGGCTCCTATGAGTGTATGTGCATCGAGGAGTCAGCTGGATTATAGATATAATGTACCCAAAGGTCTTCCACAATATCTGTTTACTCAGTTTCACCCAAAGAGTTTGAATCAGCCCGTCTACTCACGCACGCACTCACACACACATACACATTATATATCCACAATAAAAGTAACAAACGATTTTATTACCACTCAGGTACCACAAATTTTAATACAACATTGACCAATGAATAGATTTCAATCCATCCCAACGGTAAGATACCAATTCTTACGAACGGGTAAATAGATAAAGACCAAACCAACTGTAAAATATTGAATTTTTTTCTTTTTTTCCTGAAACAAACAGAGCGTGCAACTCTAACGTTCTTATAAACGAAAACAAAAAAAAAAAAATATGTACGGGAGTGGGGGAAATTGACTGAGACAGTCACAGCCTTTAAATATTGTGTTCTCGTTATCTTTTCTTAAAATTTTTTTTTTTTTTTACTCCTACTCATGGGTAGTTATTATATTTTACCTTCATTAGTTCATTTTTGTTTTTCACTATTTATATGAGTAATATATTACAATTAACCGCTCAAGAGGTGAAATTCTAATTCAGTTTTCAGGGTATTGAACCAAGTATTGTCTATGTAGGTACAGAGTATTTTTTACATCGCTCTTCACATTGAACCGATTCTTATATATAT
>NC_068985.1:14905833-14909488 GCF_001194135.2 Octopus bimaculoides
TATATATATATATATATGTATATATATATATTATATATAATACTCTCACGTACACATGTAAAACATATATACATAACATGCATGCATACACACACGTACAATGCAGTGATATATACATCAAACACGAGTGCGAAACTGCAACTTCACTTCCCTATTCAAGCATGGATAATAAATGACTTCTGTGGACGGACCGTTCTCGATGTAGAAATCGAAAATTCTAGAGTCGAGATTAGATAAGACAAACACCTTGGCGCCAGAATCGAGACATGTCTTACATGTAACCACCGGAAGTTACTTGATAAGGATATTGTTCACGGTTATAGCGTTTGTAATGACGGGAAAATGTGTCCTGGTGTGATTCGTACTTCCGCTTAGTTGTGCCACAGTAATCAACTCGGCTGCTATCATCATAGTAGCTGCTGTTTGTGGTGTTGGTGTTGGTGTTGCTCGTGTTGTTGTTGCTGCCGCTGTTGTTGCTTATATTGCTGTTGCTGCTGCTGCTTCTGCTGTTGCTGTTGCTGTTGTTGGCGTTATTGTGAGTGCTGCTACTACTATTCATATGCGCGTTGCCATCGTAACTTGTAGGCTGTTGCTGTTGTTGTTGTTGCTGCTGTTGTTGGTGATGCTGGTGATGCTGGTGATGGTGCGGATGATAGACGTGCGGAGAGACGGCGTCAGGTGTGGGTGTCGTGTTTGGAACAACGGTAACAGCAGCTGCCCGACTGTAATTATCTGGATAGGTGTATGTAGAGTAATCGTAGGTCGCCGATGGTGTTCTCATCGTCTGATAGGCTGTGTAACTGTTGTTGTCGTTACTGTGGGACGAAAGGAAATAAGGACAATTAGCAGCCGACCACTTCCAAAAAACATTAAGCAATCAGTAACAAAATGGAATCGAATTAACATTTGGAAAGGCAAATAAATTAATCAAGTAGTTAATAGAGATCATGTGTGGTTAAGAAGCTCGGTTTGGAACCACTTGGTTTCAAGCTCAAGACACCTACCGAAGTAGGATTTAACCCAGAACCATGTGGTTGGGAAGCAAGGACTGAAAAAGCATTGCAGTTTGAGCCGACCGAGAGCCTATGTCCTCCCCTGCAGTATCTGTAATACTAATAATACTAAGCAAACCAACAAACAAATCTACAGATTAGAACAGTGTTTCTGAACTTTTTTAAGCTATGTACCCTTTTCATCTCTATTTTATTCGGGTGGATCCTCATAATCATTAAATGTTTTTTAAATCCTGTTATATTTTCATGATTAAATATTAGTAGGAACTGTATTAAAAATTGTGAAAATATCTTGTGTATCGTAGGCGTAAAACCAAGTTATTGTCCATGAATTTTAACTAAAAAAATCTTACATGGACCCCTGAGGGTCATATCAACCCCGATTGAGAACCATCGGACTTGAACTATTAACAATAAATAACATTGTGAAGCTAACAATAATAATCCTTTCTACTATAGTCACAAGGCCTGAAAATTTGGGGGTGGGGACTGGTCGATGTAATCGACCCCAGTACTCAATTGGTACTTTATTTATCAAACTCGAAAGGATGAAAAGCAATGTCGACCTCGGCAGAATTTGAACTCAGAACGTAACGGCAGACGAAATACCGCTAAGCATTTCGCCCGGCATGCTAACGTTTCCTATTTCTTTACTGTCCACCAGGGGCTACGCACAGAGGAGACAAACAAGGACAGACAAACGGATTAAGTCGATTATATCGACCCCTATGCGTAACTGGTACTTATTTAGTCGACCCCGAAAGGATGAAAGGCAAAGTCGACCTCGGCGGATTTGAACTCAGAACGTAGCGGCAAACGAAAATACCGCTAAACATTTCGCCCGGCATGCTAACGTTTCTGCCAGCTCGCCGCCTTAGAGCAAACGATAATAATAGTTATGAAAAAAGCGGTTCACTGGACATAATATTCGGCTGATTCTTTACTTTATCCACCCCTGCAAAAATGACAGGCGAAATCGACCTCAGCGTAATCAGAGCTTAAAACGTAAAGAACCAAAAGACATACAGCAAAGCATTTTCATCGATACGGTAACGGTTCTGTCGGTTCGCTGCCTTCCCAACAACCATAATGGTTTAAAATAGTGGTACAAACCCTGCAATTTGAGAACGGGGAAGGTGTTAGTCGGTTATATTCACCCTCAGTAGATGACTGGTGCTTTATTTCATCGGCTCCGAAAGGATGAAAGGCAAACTCGACTTAAGCGGGATTTGAACTAAGAACGTAACGATCTGGAAGAAATGCTACGAAGTATTTTTTTTCTGACATTTTAACGATTCTACAAACCGGGAGCCCTCAACACACACACACATACACATATATATATTTGTGAGAGATTTCGACTCAAAACTGAACCCAAATCTCTCAGCTCACAACTCGACCTCAGAGGAAAATGTTTCCCACGGTCAAAAGTATATTTTCCCAAACAAAAGACCACACATTCAAGTGAATTGCTTGTAAAACTAAGGGATCCACTATAGATAACGAGTGACAAAGAAAATGTTTGGCAAAAATGAACGCCATAAATCAAGGGAACGTTAGCCAGACATAGCTTCACTTGTCAGCGCTGTGACCATCAAATGTTATAAATAGAAAAACATTTGGCAAAGAAAAGTTAGTTGCTGGCGGACCCCACACGCTTTGCAAGGACTGTCATCTGTCTAATTGAGACGTCACGACTGCTGACTAACTACTAGCCCGAGTGCACTCATTGCTACAACTGTTATGCAAGTAAGGTTCTTTTGTACACACACGCTTTGTCTATTCAAACACGCAAAAACACATAGTTACACAAACAATTCCTATACCACGTCGGGGTCACCAGATACAAAGTATTTGGATTCTGCCACGGAGGAAGCCGATATTCTAAAAGTTATGTCAACTTAATGCTCTACACCGCATTCAACCAATTCGACTCCTGTTTATAAACAAGCGAGACACCTAAACAGTACAGTCAGCAAACACGTAAATTGAACATCGGCTTCCTCTGTGGCAGAATCCAAATACTTTATATATTCATTCACATTTTGGCCCAACGACACCAGTTTTGAGAAGAGGCATCTTGACCCCCAGTTATTGACTGATATTTTATTTTGGCGATTCTAAATGAATGGAGAAGCTCAATCTTGGTGGAAATTGAACTCAAATCGTAAAGGGACATATTCAGGTCCCGTAAGGGCATATCCCGTTGTTTTACTGTTTCAGCTAGTAAAAAAGAGTGACACTGCAGAACATTTAACAGCTAAGATAATTAGTAACAGCAGCAATGCAACCTAATTAGCGATGAAATTCTAACAGTAAAATGACGAAAGGAAATTTTATACACATACTTGCGTAAAACACTTTCATGAGTCATCACTGGCGTGTTGTATCTATTTGAACCACTGGCCGTTGAGTCTGTAGGCCATTCTGCGGCTGCTCCGCTGCTCAGCACATTCTGACGATTTGTTGGCGTCAATGACGTCACATTGGTTTTGATGGGTTCTGTTGGCGCCACTGAGGCTGCTGCCGCTGACAAGTAGTGTCGTGGGTACTAGAAATATGAAACAGAAAACGAAAACATCAATCATCTATATATGTGTGTATGTATTTGATACATATATATATATATATATATATATATA
>NC_068985.1:14910661-14914228 GCF_001194135.2 Octopus bimaculoides
TATAATCCAGGAGACTTAGGGGTTGAGGATTCAACCCACTAAGGGATAATATCTATCCAATATACTGCTGGGTGGGTACCCAATTATTGTTACACTAGTGTTATACCAAATGCAATAAGTGGGTGCGGGTAAAAGGAGGTTATTTTACCCTAAATTTATATAGCAATTAGAAAATGGAGGAGGATATGCGGTATCCATCGACTTGCAGACAATTAAGGTTACAAATATAAAGGACATTTAGTAAGTGGAGAAGGGACAGAAACTTACGGCTGTTTCGGCCTGAAACAGCTGTAAGCTTCTGTCCTTTCTCCAATTGCTAAATGTCCTTTATATTTGTAACCTTAATTGTTAATATGACATGGTATGTCATAAGTATCTGTATATTGCGGTTTTTGTCAATTTAGTTATAAAATAAACAGATTAATCAACGGAATACACTGTCTGCAAGTCGATGGATACCGCATATTCTCCTCCATTTTCTCATTGCTATATATATATACCGTATTTTAACGTTTATAAGGAATCCCCTTATTTTTGGGGCTTAACATTTGGAATAAAGGTTTTATAAGGGATTATAATACTATCCATGTATAAGAAACTCCCATATTTTTAACCTAATTTTTGACAAAAAAGGGTTCCTTATACACGTTAAAATACAGTGTATATATATATATATATATATATATATATAAAACCAAAAAAAGCAACACGGATTTTAAAGGTTATTGCAGTACGCACGTTTCATGCTACTCCACTTATTTAAGTAATGCGAGCATGACATTAAATGCAAAATGCAGAGCAATCTTCAGCTGCACAAAGATATAGAAAATTTACTAAAAACTTCAGCAGAATGGACATATTACAGTTGTGGCAACATTTAAAATCTAAGTGGGAAGAAGAATACATAAAAAACCATTTAATGTAATGCTCGCATTACTTAAATAAATGGAGTAGCATGAAACGTGCGTACTGCAATAACCTTTAAAATCTATGTTGCTTTTTTTGATTTTTGATCACCTTGCTTTTGAAATTGTTTGGATAATACCACACTATATTCTGGAGGGAAAAGCAATGGGCTGCAGAAAATTTGCCTCAACAAATTGCGTCTGATCCATGTAAACATGGAAAAGTGGACGTTAAAAAATGATAATGCCATTATGAATAATTTTTTAATAAAAAGTATTAACCAACAAACTCATTGATGAGGATATCTTGTTGAGCGGGTGAACGTGCCACCTGTTGTAGCTTAGCCCCCAGATTAACCTTAATCGCATAAACCACTACTCGAATACGTTCCAGCTGCAACTAAACTGCTTTTGTTCAGACAAAATGTATTCAAGGCTTATATTATCCAATTCCTTCCTTCCACTTACAAGACAGCAGTGTGTGATTTCTGGCAAGCTTGACTGAGATTTCTAGCAAGTCAGGTGACCTCATATATTCTCTTCATTGGCTTTTGCTATTTGTATGTGTTTGCTTGTGTGTGTGTGTGTGTGTGTGTGTGTGTGTGTGTGTGTGTGTGTGTGTGTGTGTGTGTGTGTGTGTGTGTGTGTGTGTGTGTGTGTGTGTGTGTGTGTGTGTGTGTGTGTGTGTGTGTAGGAATCTGTCTATATCCTTGGTCTAAAAGAATGTAGAGGCTTATAAATTGTAAGTAAGGACAGGCAGGTTTTATAATTGATCGTGGGACCGTATTCAGTTTCGGTGCTGTCAGATTCATGCACGTCCCCTAAGTCATGTCAGGATGGTCACGCCTGTAATACCTTTGTTCGGAAGTCTGCTTTGTCTACCGGGCCTCACCTTCGGTTAACCAATAAGAACCCGGAATTTTCAATTTGTACCTCATTAAACGTTGCAAGGCGCATGCGTGACGGTGTAATAACAAGCACGCTTTCCAACCACACTGTTTCAGATTCATTGTCACTGAGTGGCACCTTGAGCAAGTGTGTCTTTTGCTATAGCCTTGGGCCAACCAAAGCCTTGTGAGTAGATTTGGGATAAAAATCAAAATTTACAGGTAAAAACTCAATTAAATTCAATTTATCAAAAATTTAAATTAAATTAAGTTTCACAGTATATAATATATAAATATATAAATATATAATTTAGAGAAAAGAACCAAAGTTCTTGAACTCATCCATGAAAATTCACAGTCACATATAGAAAAATTTAATCAGTAAATACACTAAAAATAAATATAATAAAATACAAAGTAATAATCATAAAATAATAAAATAATATTTTATGATTATTACTTTGTATTTTATTATACTTCTTTTTAGTGTATTTACTTATTAAATTTTTCTATATGTGACTGTGAATTTTCATGGATGAGTTCAAGAACTGTGGTTCTTTTCTCTAAATTATATATTTATATATATATATATATATGTATATATATATATATATCTGCTGCCTCGGAAATCTGCAATGGCTCCATAACTACCGTCTCGGCTATAACCTTGGAGCCCTAGTAATCCGTTACAGCACTTACCTAGCGTATCTAATCGCTTAGATCACTTGTAAACTAAACCCCCATACAGTGTGTGTGTGTGTGTGTGTGTGTGTGTGTGTGTGTGTGTATTTGTGTATTTGTGTGTATGTATCTGTGTTTATCCTCCACCATCGCTTGACAACCGGTGTTGGTGTGTTTATGTACCCGTAACCTAGCTGCTCACCAAAGAGACCGATAGAACAAGTACCAGACTGATAATTCTTCAAGGCAGTGCCCCAGCATGACCGCTTTCTAATGACTGAAGCAAGTAAAAGGTAAAAGTTAAAACCTCTGCAGATAACGAATATGTTTGCCAAGTCCCTCGTACTCACCTGTGATGAAACATCGTAGCTGTACATAGAATGGGAGTTTTGCGTGTCCATGTTTACTGGATGTTGATTGGTTAATGTCTGTCCGTAGGCCATGTGATACGACTGACATTGCTGATACGTAGGACTGCAACTGTAAGAAGAATAAAGAGAGAAAAAAATCACCATTAATATTAGATTCAAATTTTGGCGCAAGGCCAACAAGTTCGGGGGAGGTGTTAAGTCAATTACATCGACCCCGGGGTTTAACTGGTACTTATTTTATCGACCCCGAAAGGATGACAGGCATTAGCGTACCGGAGTAAATTCTGATATTCATCAATAAAAGTGGGATCTTTCTGAATTGACGGGAACCACTTGTTTTCTTAACGAAACACTTTCAAACTTGGGATACTGGTAGAATGTGTCATATAAGACATCTTTTTCTCTTAGCCTTCTAAACAAAAATTTATATATTGCAAGTTATTTCATGTTAAAGTTGTCGTATTTCTGTAATTTCAACCAATCACTGACATCTATTCAGCTGAATACAGTTACTGCTGTTTTTGTAAACAATATTTTTTGCCGGTGTCAAGATCGTTATTCCCTGTTAATCCCTATTAAGGGTTATTCCTAGTAAGGGTTATAACCCTAGTTATTCCTTAGTAAGGGTTTAGGGGTTTTAGGGTTAGGGTTCGGGTTTTAGAGTTAGGGTTAGTTTTAGGGTTATGGGTCGGGTTATGATTATTTTTGCCATAACCTAACTCA
>NC_068985.1:14914267-14915524 GCF_001194135.2 Octopus bimaculoides
TAAAACCCGAACCCTAACCCTAAAACCATAAAGCTAAAACCAGTACAAACGCACGGACGATGTCATAAATAACAGTACCGCCGATAGTTGTTGTTGACAAACAACAGCACTAATTTTATTCAAGGAAAAAGATCCCATGACACCGTTAGAACATGTAGTTTACATTCCACAGCAGTAATTGTTTTCACCTCAATAGACGTCAGTGATTGGTTGAAATTATCGAAATACGACAAATTTTACATGAAATAACTTCGAATACAAATTTTTTTATCTATTCTATAACACAAAATATACAAGTATACGAAGTTTGAAAGTGTTTCGGTACCAAAAACACTACATAAAACATAAATGAAAAGTGGTTCCCATCAATTCAGAAAGATCCCAAAAGTGTTATATCGTCGCAATCTACCGAAGTCTTAACGAAAGACTGGTTAAGTAAATATACAAAAATATATTGAAGCGCAAAATAGAAAATTACAAAACGATTGAATATTTCTATCACGCCATAATAAATGATATAGTTAAATGCATATATCGTACTGAATATGTTGAGCAGAAAATAATTTTTGATCTATTAAAATAATTTTCAATTAAAATAATTCTTAATCTATTGAAATTAAATTATAAACGTAATGAGAAACAGATTCAGTAACATTTATGAGAATTAATCTGAATGTAGAACAAGGGAGAGAACCTGATAAATTTCAATAGATCAAAAATTCAATGATGATAAGTGGATATAAACCATATGTAATGGACAGAACATTTAAACTATTTGGCAAATTTCAGTGAGCCTCGTTTCAACCAATGAAGTTCAATAAATCAAAAATAAGTCCGAAATTATCTCCGGTAATTATCGAAAATAAATAAATACATAAAAACTACTTTTCTCTCACAGCATGTTTGTCAAACATTATTTTAAGTGTTTAATGTTCCATGCTCTAAATATGCTTTCACCTTCATAACTACTATTCATTATGCAAATAACATCTCAGAATTCTGAAATAATTAAAATTAAGTATCAAATACGATCATTTTTCCAACAGATTTTTTCCGCAACCGATCGATGGATTATTGCAATTGAATTCGATGTGGGGAGATCTAAAGTTTTATTTTCATGCATTTACTAAGGCTTTCAAAATAAATGTAAAGTCATATTTTTCCATTCAAAAATAGAGACCTGTTCACGTATTTGGTTTGCTAAGAAATTAACCCTCTTCGACATTACTCCTCCCTCCCTCCCTCCCTCCCACTACC
>NC_068985.1:14916538-14917088 GCF_001194135.2 Octopus bimaculoides
CGAAATACAGCTAAGCATTTCGCCCGGCGTGCTAACGATTCTTATTTCTTTACTGCCCACAAGAGGCTAAACACAGAGGGGACAAACAAGGACAGACAAAGAGATAAAGTCGATTACATCGACCCCAGTGCGTAACTGGTACTTAATTTATCGACTCCAAAAGGATGAAAGGCAAAGTCCATCTCGGCGGAATTTGAACTCAGAACGTAACGGCAGACAAAATACCGCAAAGTATTTTGCCCGGCATGCTAACATTTCTGTGCCAGCTCGCTGCCTTGAGATTGATACATTGTTGATTCATAATTGTACCTGGAAATATGGTTTACAGGTGTGACCGGAAGTGCATTCTGTGTGGAGGGTTGCATGCTGGGATTGCTGGAATTTGATCGGCTGGAATCAGCAGCTGGCGAATAGGCAGACTTTATAGTGACAGGTTGAGAATTATCGTGGACGGGACTGCGACTTTGATTCACATGAGACACTTCGTTGACATTACGTTGACAAGAATAGTCTGAAAAGGAAAAAAAAAAAAAAAAAAAAAAAAAAAAAA
>NC_068985.1:14918321-14919228 GCF_001194135.2 Octopus bimaculoides
TATATATATATATATATATATGTGTGTGTGTGTGTGTGTGTGTGTGTGTGCAAATCCATTCCACTTATGGTTATTCCATTGTAATAATATACCAGAGTTTAATGGTATATTAATAAATTGATCTCTTAAAATTCAGTGCAGATATTTTATAGTGCTTAAATACACACAAATACACACATACACATATATTCTTTAAGCAGCCGCAACCGAGATACATATTAACATGTCACAGTAAACATTTCTATCTCCCATCACTTTTGGTAAATCTTCAGTTTGATATTGTGTCTCGACCAATAATATCAATTCATATTCATTATCGTTGTTCAATTCAGGCTAGCCTTTGTTGACCACTGCTGTCACACTGAAAACCGAGCGATATATGTCTGTGTCTGTATTGAACACATACTCACACATACGCATAAGCGCGCTTACACATAAAACAGTATCTTTGAAAGCATGAAATCTGTAGAAAATAGAAAGCCATTGAGATGAACTAACCTCCTACTTGACTCATCACATCCCTGCCGTTTGTAATAACCGAGCATCTTTCCATTGGACGCTGTACACTGTTGCCGACAGGGGGTGTCATGTTTCCAGACTGTGATGATAAGCCGTCGTTGAAATTTAAGGAACTCGGCATGAGTTCTTCCCCGAAATCAACTGAAAGAAAACAATGAAAATTACTTCATTACATCAAGGCGCAGGAGTGGCTGTGTGGTAAGTAGCTTGCTTACCAACCACATGGTTCTGGGTTTAGTCCCACTGCGTGGCACCTTGGGCAAGTGTCTTCTACTATAGCATCGGGCTGACCAAAGCCTTGTGAGTGGATTTGGTAGACGGAAACTGAAAGAAGCCCGTCGTATATATGTATGTGTGTGTATAGGTTTGTGTGTCTGTGTTTGTCCCC
>NC_068985.1:14919317-14921541 GCF_001194135.2 Octopus bimaculoides
GCTGGTGTGTTTATGGTCCCCGTAACTTAGCGGTTCGGCAAAAAGAGACTGATAGAATAAGTACTAGGCTTACAAAGAATAAGTCCTCGGGTCGATTTGCTCGACTAAAGGCGGTGCCCCAGCATGGCCGCAGTCAAATGACTGAAACAAGTAAAAGAGTAAAAGAGTAAAAGAGTACATGATTCTAATGAGATTGCTGCTTCTCGTTTTCTTTCTCTTTTTTGTTATCAATATCGTTTATCTTTCACTCGTTTCAATCAATGAACTGCGGCCATCCTGGGGCACAGCCTAGAGAGGCTTTGTCGAACATATTGACCCCCTCCCCAGTACTTATTTTTCGAGCTTGGTGCTTATTGTACCGCAAGTTAGGGGGACGTGAATAAACCAACACCGGTTAACAAGCGGTTGACGGGGATACAAACACATACACAGACACACGCACACACATTTGTGTGTGTGTATGTATAGAGTAGAAAAGACTTGCCCACGATGCCACGCAATAGGAATGAACCTGGAACCATGTGGTCACCGCGAAAATAACGTCTGGGCCTTCTTTATGGACTGTCTTATACGTTTGCTGTGATTCAACAGTTAAAAATTTGGGTCGTAAATACTATTGGGTAATTTGGACAATAATTTGAATAATACAGAAGAATACACAGGAGATAAACTAAGGTGGAAAGTGAGACAGGTACTAGAGAAAGCGAAACTTCCCAAACCAAACATCACCAAGGAAGAAAAGTTCGCTATTAAAACATTACTGAGTGACAGTTCCATCATAATACTTTCAGCGGACAAGGGCAATGCTACGGTGGTGAACAATGCTGAATACCCTGAAAAATTGGCAAGTTTCATAAATGATGGCAGCCACAGCAAAATAAAGAAAGACCCAACTCTGAAAACAGAGGGGAAGTTGTGACAGATCTTAATTTGAACAATAATTTGGACAATAATTTGAACAATAATTTGAAAAGTTTTCCCTTGTGAATTCTTGTGATACGATGTTTTCTTCTAAGAGGAATGTGATATAGAGGCTTTGATATATTGTAATTTTACTGTATTAGTTTTCTTGACACTAGAGTTTGCTTTGATTTTCATAATTTTGCTCATTTTTTTTTTCTTTTTGCTTCGATCCTCAGCCATTTTTTTTTTAAATGCTGTTTATTTAACTCACCTATTGATGTGTCTCCTTGACGGATATTACGTAAAAATTCACTGGCTCTTTCCTGACAATGGAGATTTTCCACCAGGTAGAGAACATAGTCATCAAACATAAGATGCAGCAGGTGAAATGAACCTGTAAAAGAGAGAATGAAGTTTCGTGTGTGTAAATAAAGCTATAAAGATAAAATTGTCAAGTAGTAAAACAATATTTCGGGCAATTCTTTTTGTGTAGACCTGTTTAGTTTTGTAAAAACTCTCTCTTTTATTTATTAACAAATATAATTACCTGCATTTAAGAGCTAAAAATAAATCCACAATGTGCATATATATATATATATATATAACACTCAATATTTCATCTACATTCAATACTTTATTTCATGGTGCCATCCATTTTTATTTTATTTTATTTTATATTATATATTGTATATTATATATTGTATATTCCATATTCTATACCCCACATTGGTTCTGCAGGAATATAAATAAAACATAAAAAACAGACAGTGTTGGAACTCTTTTCAACAAAATAATATATTCCTCGATACACAATCATACAAAAAACCCCACCTTTTTTGTATTTATTTTTACTCGCATATATATATATATATATATATATATATATATATATATATTGTATGGATGGATGGATGGATCTGTGTGTGTGCGTGTGTGTGTGTGAACGTATTATTCAAGAACTGTCGATTGTTTCTTCACAGAAAATTAATGAAAACTTCTTAATATATAAAGGAAAGTAATCATACATACGTTATTGCATAACATTATTGTGTTCTTGTTAAAACAGCAATGTAGTCGTGATTCTTGTTGGTACGTGTATACATACATACATACATACATACATAATTGCATACATAATTATATACATATGTACATGCATACATACATAGACATGCTTACGTACACATCTATATACATGCCTCTATGTATATATGAATACACACATACCTACGCATATACACACATGCATACATACTCACACATATATGTATGTATGTATATATATATGTGTATATATATATATATATATATATATATATAT
>NC_068985.1:14922979-14925141 GCF_001194135.2 Octopus bimaculoides
ACTCTGCCATATGTAATGATGATCTGTTCATATCGTTTTGAATTAACTGTGCATTATCTCATAGCTTTCAGATTTCGATGATGTGATTGGATATTTTTAGAATGACATTTTAGGGTAGGAGTGAGAGGCCGGATCTGGCCAGTTTGAACCTAAAGCAAGCAGAATATTTAGGCCGGATATGGCCGGATTAAATGCTAAGGGGTTAAAGCTATTTCAAGTATAACAGACTGTGGAATAGACTCAATATTAAAAGTGCGGTAAGGCGGCAGAAACGTTAGCATGCCAGGGGAAGCGTTCTGAGTTCAAATTCCGCCGAAGTCGACTTTGCCTTTCATCCTTTCCGGATCGATAAATTAAGTACCAGTTGCGTACTGAGATCGTTCTAATTGATTGACCCCCTCCCTAATAACTTCTGGCCTTGTGCCTAGAATAGAAAAGAATATTAGAAGTGTAGTCAAATATGTGTGTATGTGCTGTGTGTGTGTTGTGTGTGTGTGTGTGTAAAATAATGCATGGCAAAGTTGTGGTTAATCTTACCTTGACAACACACCTGTCCACCATAGTGTCTAACCATTCTAGGTAGCATTCAACGGGAGCTTGGTCTTCGAGCAGACGCTCAAATTCTCGGCACACTGAAAGGATACCAGTTGACAGAAAAAGACCAGTAATATTAATTATAGTTGCTTGCTTCAAAGACTACGATTATTTCTAGATTAAAAAAAATATATATATATATTTTGCTTGTTCGTTGATATCTGCAGATTAACTCGCTTTGCGTATGAAATTACACTCACAGTGATTAGAAAAAAGATCCATTAGCATTAATGACAATTTTTGGAAAGAGAAAAAGGGAGAGAATTCCGAAATATAAGCTGATGCAAATGGGAGTTTGCTGTTTAATAAAATATGCAATTTCTTTTTTGTCTTTTTTATATTACATTTTATTTTATTATATTGTGTTGTATTATAACAAATTTGATCTCTGTTTTCATACCATATTCTCCAGTATAAATTTTGCAGTTAAAAAAAAGTAAGAGGAATCATTTCAAATATAAATAAAGAGGAAGTATACAAAAATAAGCATTATTTTTCATCTTACTGTTAGATTTGTTTCATTTTGAAAAATGAAAATTTATCTTATGATTCATCATTGATTATATTTTGAATTACATATACGTGGGAGCACCAACATCTTTTAAGTGCTTAAGGCAACTACGGGTCTTAATCCAGCCCCTGCTTTTCTCGATGTGGTAATGATAGCTCTTCCGAAAGTCCACCGAGCAACTATTACGCTCTTCTTACGAGCGTAATATTTCCTTTACTTTTGTAAATAAAAAGTTGGTTGTCGATAATAAGAAAGTACGCGTTCACACACAATTATTTATCGATTTATTTAGAAAAGTCGGTGTGGGTAAAAGGATGCCGTAGGTACTTACAATTCGCAATCGTCTTGTGATCTTTCTCGCTGTAGTGGTCCATAGTATAGAGGGTTTGTTTTACTATAGAATTGAGGTCAATGTTTAGCCAATCTTCAGACATTTGACTTGTAATCTCTCTGTTTTGTGTGACCGTTCGAGCAGCTTGACACAGGTGGTTTAAAGATGTCTGCCGCCGCAATAACTGACAAAAACGCCTTGCAACTAAAAGTAGATAGAATAAGAGGAAAGATATTTCACTTAGAAGATAGTCATTGATTTTTCATTTTTATTATTTCCTATTCGTATTTACAGTTTCAAAAGTAATAGAGTTAGGGAAAAATATACTATCAAACCAAATACTGTTCAAACATCTTCAAGTAATTGTGACTTTATTTGCCACGAAAAGACTCAACAGAATGAATACAATAAACGAAAGAGAGAGAGAGAGAGAGAGAGAGAGAGAGAGAGAGAGAGAGAGATAGAGAGAAAGATAGAGACTGAGAGAAAGAGAGAGAAAGAGAAAACATTTCATCTAAAAGAAGATTGATGTTTTCTTAAGAACCAAATTTTCAACCTCTATCACCTCGTTGTCTAAATGTCTCTTCTGTGTATTTGTTCTGTCGGCTGCTACTATTATGAGTGAACGGACAGACTACCCAGTCAAGATCAATAAGCCGTTAACACACACGCACACACACACACACACACACACACACACACACACACACACACACACACACACAC
>NC_068985.1:14926480-14928353 GCF_001194135.2 Octopus bimaculoides
TATATATATATATATATATATATATGTATGTGTGTTTGGGCCAATATACTATATTGCTACAATACGTGTGTGTGTGTATGTGTGTGTGTGTGTATGTGTGTGTGTGTTATCTAAAACAGTTTGATTCAGCTCCGTGCTGCTTCAAGTTTCGCAGGCCCCACGATCGGGAGCCCGACTCCTTCAGGCTATATATACATATAATTTATTCAATATTACTTGGATAATAACATCCGAAAGTGCATTTAAATGCTCCCAGAGTGTTATCGGCTACCATATCCCATCATATGAGCTGGATAAACATGAAAATCCTTAAGTGCATAGAGTTCGTATAAAATTTATACAAGGAGAAGGTGGGAAAAAAACAGGTCTCAATAACAAATTCCATTTGTTTTTGTGCTGATGAATTACTGGCACACGGCTGTAGCTGAATCATATTTATTTATTTACGTAATTATTTAGAAAATAATTTTATGTAATGCATGAGAATGAAATCCCAGCAGCTTAATGCTGGTGCCACGGCAAAGAAACAGATGTTGTGATTTGTTATTAAAGCCTGTTTCATCCGTCTCTCTGAGTACCAGGCTGTGGCTCTCATGGCTTTTGATCTTAACTGATTGGAAGTGTTATTATGTACATTGTTTTGTCTTGGTATAAAAGATGGGCTACAGCAAATACCATAGATTTGCTTGTCAGTTGTTTGACCTTAACTAGTTGAGCATGTCCCTTGATGGCTGATGATATCTCTACACGAGATACCGTAAATCTTCGAGTAAAATCCGCACATTTTCCACCAAAATTTAAAGGTCAACATTTCTAGTGCGTACTATATACGAGGTTGAAAATGAAAAATATTTTCTAAGCAAAATTTTCGGAGTGATAAATATGTAAAGGCAATTTACTTAATATTTATTTTTCACTGACGTTATTAATGTTATTTCTTTATTTTCTGCAAACAAAGTGCACAAAAAAGCTACACGTTTGCATTATGTTATATATACAATAAAGGACGTTACCGTATATACGTTTACAAACCAAGGATGTTATATAGACCTCCTTCACTCAAGTTAGAGAAGGGGTGCGTATTATACACAAGGTTTAGGTTTTTCAGAGGTACAGCCCACTAAATATCCCCTGCGTATTATACTCAAGGGCGGACTATACTCGAGGATTTACAGTAGTTGTTATGGAGACGGCTGCAATTGGTTATGGTTGTTATGGAGACGGCTGCAATAGTGGTGTTAGTTATGG
Organism: Octopus bimaculoides; assembly: GCF_001194135.2. Classification (NCBI taxonomy): domain Eukaryota; kingdom Metazoa; phylum Mollusca; class Cephalopoda; order Octopoda; family Octopodidae; genus Octopus; species Octopus bimaculoides. The sequence continues at coordinate 14,927,729 of NC_068985.1, forward strand.
TGATGGTTGGTATGATAATAGTGGCTATAGGGATGGTTGCTATCGTGATGGCTGTTACAGTAATAGTTGCTATGGTGATGGCTGTGACGGGAATGGTTGCTATGGTGATGGCTGTTACGGTAATAGTTGTTATGGTGATGGTTGTTACGGTGATGGCAGTGCTACTGACTACGACAGTTGTTATTATTCTGTTTAGCCCCAGGTCAAACCTATGATTAAAGACATTCCAAAAGTGACCATCCACTCTGCTGGCACACGTGTGTGAGTAGGTGCGTCACTCCAGATAGTGTATCTAGAACAACATTATCCAGTATGTCCATTTTTTAAGACAGTAAGATGTGGGATAAAGGAAATTTGGTTGCTATTTCTAGCAGGTGGACTGGGCCGAGCCTCTCTTTACTCTTTTACTCTTTTACTTGTTTCAGTCATTTGATTGCGGCCATGCTGGAGCACCACCCTTAGTCGAGCAAATCAACCCCAGGACTTACTGTTTGTAAGCCTAGTACTTATTCTATCGGTCTCTTTTGCCGAACCGCTAAATTACGGGGACCTAAACACACCAGCATCGGTTGTCAAGCGATGTTGGGGAGACAAACACAGACACAGACACACACACACACACACA
>NC_068985.1:14928363-14929002 GCF_001194135.2 Octopus bimaculoides
ATATATATATATATATATACATACATATATACGACGGGCTTCTTTCAGTTTCCGTCTACCAAATCCACTCACAAGGCGTTGGTCGGGCCGAGGCTATAGTAGAAGACACGTGCCCAAGGTGCTACGTAGTGGGACTGAACCCAGAACCATGTGGTTGGTAAGCAAGCTACTTATCACACAGCCACATAGCGACATTTTGTTCGTCTTTACGTTTAAGCTGCCGAGGTTGACTTTACCATTCGTCCTCTGGGATCGATGCATTCTGACCTCCATCCCTCATCCCATCCTTCAAAATTTACCCCCATCCCTCAAAATTTCAGGCCTTGTGCCTATATTAGAAAGGATTATTAACGTATTCTTGCCTTTATTTTAAGTTATTTGCATATGCTTTGAAATAGATTTAGTTGTTATTTCTAGCATGTCGAAGGACCACTAAGGGGTTCATCGTTCTCATAATTGATGATACTAATTAAGTGAGATAATTGTAAGGGCTGGTTTTGATGGTATTGGTGCGGGTAGTGAAGTGGTGACGAATGTGGTGCAGAATAACGATGCTAATAGTAACAGCGATAAAAGCAGTTGCTGTGGCGGTGGTAGTGGTTGCTGTCGTAGTGGTGGTGGTGGTGGTGGTGGTGGTGG
>NC_068985.1:14929617-14931341 GCF_001194135.2 Octopus bimaculoides
GGGGAAGGTGGCGAGGAGCGATATTGGTTGTTGGGATGAGGACTGCGCCTTTTCTAAGCCCAAATAATTCTTCATTCAACAAAGCCAATTATGATTCGCTGGAGCGTGTTTGTATAATGGCGGTAAAAATCCTTCTCTTTTCAATTTATTCTCCTCTTCTCCTCCCCTTCCTCCTTTTCTATCCCTTGCCCCTTTCTCTGCACCTTCTACTCACATCCCACCCCCGCTTTAATGCTGTTTCCTTTCCTTCTCTCACTTCCTCGCCCCTCCCACCACCACCTCCACTTCTTTACAGCCATCCCCGCCACCACACATACAGACAACACTCATCTCCATACACGCTGTTATTCCCCTCTTCCGTCCTGATTTATACTCCTTCATTCGCTTTTATTTTTCTATCTTTTTCATCATTCTTTTCTTCTCATCTCCGCAACCTCACCACCCTACCCCCTCCCACAAACCCCAACACCCTACAATGGTCTTCGTTCTTTCTTCATATCTTTATTTATTCCTCTTTTTATTATTTCTCTTTCCAAAGCTGCGATCACCCTTACCCTCACTTTACCATACCACACGCAATTATCTCTCCCCGTACGTCATTTTTTCCCCTTTATTTCTTTAATACATTTCACCACGCACCACTCCGTGCACCTCACACACACACACACACACACACACACACACACACACACACACACACACACACAAGTTGACTTCGACATTCACTCCAACGCTTTCCAACAAATAATTCAACAACAACTAGAACAACAACAATAACAATACAAGGATGGTAATAACAAAAGAGAATGTGTAAAAACTCACAACAATCATTGAGAACAATAACCAGCTACCTCCCTCTTCAGCTTTAATAAACCGTCGCAATAAACACCATATCAACACCTATAGCGAAAGCTATGATAGTGGGGGAAGAGGAACAAATGAAGGAGACTCTGTGTGGTCGTCGAACTCGCTAGAAGCAGTAGCTAAATATCATTTGTACCACATCTCACAAATGATGTAGCCTGAAGCATACTGTTCTCGAAAGCAAGAAAAGGGAAGGACAAGACAGTGAAGTTTTGAATCTTTTACTTGTTTCACTCATTAGATTGCGGCCATGCTGGAGCTCCGCCTTGAAAAACTTTGGTCAAAGGAATTGATCCCAGTATTTATCTTTTTAAGTCTGGTACTTATTCTGTCGGTCTCTTTCACAATATCGTTAAGTTACGGGAATGTAAACACACCAACACCGGTTGTCAAGCGTGTGTCACGGTCTTCTTTCAGTTTCCGTCGACCAAATCCACTCACAAGGCTTTGGTCGGCCCGGGGCTATAGTAGAAGACACAAGCCCAAGGTGCCACGCAGTGGGACTGAGCCGGAAGCAAACTGTTCACCACACAACCTTGCCTTGCGACATCAACTCCTGATGAACCCGTTGGAGTTTCGTCGCAATTTGAGACGTATTTTGGTAATTTTAAATAATTTTAAATCTAGCATTGTGATCGATCTAATGGCGGCTGCAATGACAATGTGATGGTGGTAGCAATGTGATGGTGGTAGCAATGTGATGGCGGTAGCAATGTGATGGCGGTAGCAATGTGATGATGGTAGCAATGTGATGGTGGTAGCAATGTGATGGAGGTAGCAACGTGATGGCGGTAGCAATGTGATGGCGGTAGCAATGTGATGGCGGTAGCAATGTGATGGTGGTAGCAATGTGATGGAGG
>NC_068985.1:14932627-14935870 GCF_001194135.2 Octopus bimaculoides
ATATATATATATGTATGTATGTGCGTGTGTGTATTTGTGTGTCGGTGCTTGTACCCCCAACATCGCTTGACAACCGATGCAGGTGTGTTTAGGTCCCCGTAATTTAGCGGTTCGGCAAAAGTCACTGATAGAATAAGTACCAGGCTTACAAAGAATAAGTCCTGGGGTCGATTTGCTCGACTAAAGGTGGTACTCCATCATGGCCGCAGTCAAATGACTGAAACAAGTAAAAGAGTAAATAAGCCATCTTAGTAGATAATTCTCGACTCCAGAGAGAATGTGAGAGAAAGTCGACCACGATGGAACTTGAACTCAGAGCTTCTAACTTTAATAATTTCCTGCTTTGGTATAAACCCCGTTATTAACCCTTTAACACTTAGATTACTCTGTCAAATGCAATGCTTATTTATTCATATTGTTAATCGTGCATTACCCCGTAGCTTCGAGAGTTCAATAACAGGATCACTCATTTTAAGAATGACAATGTAGGATAGGTGTGAGAGGTTGGACTGGCCAGTTTGAACATAAAAAGGATAGAATATTTAGGTTGAACATAGCCAGTTTAAATGGTAAAGGATTAACGAAAGACTGAACAAAGTCAAATTACATCAACCCAAGTAGGTTGTTGATATGTTATCGACTTTCAGAGCGATAAAAGAAAGATAAAAGAAAAAGAAAAAGAAAGCGAAAAATCTAACACGTTACGTGATTAAAAGATTAGAATTACGTGACAGTGGATTAGAAGAATCGTTGGAGCGTCGGATAAAATGGCTGCGGTATTTATTCACGGCTTTTTGTATTTAGAGTTCAGATCAGGCAGGTCTCCAGTACTCCTAGCTCTGCTCTGTCCAGGGACGGTAATGATAGTCAAGGGGTTCAGTTATGAGTCTTATAGCAGAAAGCAAGCTCTTAGACATATGTTCTACAGGACCATCAGTGCGTGAACGCACCCTTGCATAAAGGGTAATGAGTTACGTGAACCAGTCTCCCTGCATGAGGGGTACAGAGTCACGTGTCTCAAGGTTAGGAAGTGTAAGAGATTAGCAGAATAAATTGTAAATAAACCGAAAGAAGGAAACGGGGGAAAAAACCACCACAGGAACTTTGCCAAGGGAATTCACGAATCTTCAAGTTTTGGCATGGCGTTCCATAATCATCAACAATGAAAGACATGGAACGTGAAGTGAGAGGGAAATAGGAGGGAGAGAGGGGGAACAGAGAAGGGAGAGAGGGGGAACAGAGAAGGGGGAGAGAGAAGGGTCTGCTGCAGTTTTAGTCTTTTCGTGGTCAAATACAGAGTCAATTTAATATTTTATTATGCATTCTAGGATGAATGGAATTGTAATAGAAAGAAAGAGCGACAAATCTAAATACTATAACGCACTCAACATGGGTGCACACCATCTCGGTCATCTACATTGGACTTTATTTTTGGCCTTGCATACGCAACATAGCTAAACCTGACCAATTTATCTCTTCGATCAGTTGTTAACATTCTGGTATTTATTTTATCGGCCACCGAAAGGCGGCGAGCTGGCAGAGACGTCATCGCTCGAGACAAAATGCATAGCAGTATGACTTCTGGCTTAATGTACTGAATTAAAATGATACTGAGGTTGCCTTTGTATTTCTTTCTTTCTCTCTTCGACTTTTCCCCCTCTCCTCCCAGACAACACCCAATCATAAACCTTAGTCTTTCACTCACATTCCTCCCCTTCTACCCCATACCACCACTTACACTCCTACAGGCACTCTCACTTGCACACGTGATACATATATGCACGTATGTATATATGAGTGGAGATAGAGATACTCGCAGAGGCAGACACATTTAGAAATTGCTTGAAGCAGACGACACATTTGATCTGATAGGTTTGTTCACCATGGACTACGAAGAAGTGAGTGGGACAATTGGAGGATGTAGACATTATCAGAAACTGATGCTAACTTTCCTGTTCGCTTCAACCATTAGGTAAATGCCCCGTAGTTTCAGACCTTGTGTCTATAGCAGGAATGATTTTATCGATCACGGAAGGATAAAAATCACAAAGTTGGCCTGAGTTGGATTTGAACTCAGAACGGACAACGGTTGCAAACAAACACCATAAAGGATTTGAGTCCTGCTCTACCAAACTCTTTATTTAAACGGTTAGTACAAGGCCAACGATGTTATGTAATGGGGTAAATCGATTAGATTGTCCACATTGCACAACTGGTACTTATTTTATCGACCTCGAAAGGATGAAAGGTAAAGTCGACCTCGGCGGAATTTGAACTTAGAGCGGAAAGCCGAACGAAGCAGAATCGAAACTAAACTCCAGAATTTTATGCGCAAAGTATTATCGCTGTAGAACGGTAACTTTCACAACTACAACAATTACAACAAAAATAAACAGAAAGTAGAGAGAAAATGGAATGGTTAAAAACCAAAGTTTAAAAAATAATAATAGCAAAACAACAACATTCAATCAATCAATGAATAAAACAAATAATACAAAAATAAATAGCAATAATTATCTATAACGATAATTAACAACAGGATTTTAATTAGCGCAAGTCATAAATGGGAGATCGCAAAGTGATTTTCAAAAACTTTGTCAAAACCACCCGAACAACAACAACAGCAACAACGACATAGTTAAGACAATAGTAACAAAGCAAACAATAACATCATTAACAAAGCATGAAACAAGAAAACAACAAACGCTGTTAATTAGCGTGTTAATTACACCACAGCATATTCACGGATCAACCATATTCATAAACCTCTCACAGCAGCAGCAAGAAGAACAAGAGTATTATGATTCTGATGATGACGATGATGATGATGATGATAATGATAGTTATCATCATCATCATCATCATCATCGTTATCGTCATCGTCTTTGCTATAATTATCATCGCCCTAATTATCGCCATCATCTTCATTATCATCATCACTGTTTTTTAAGAAGAAAAAAAAAGACAAAAAATTGCTGTTGTGGTCCCAATCTAATTTACATCCCAACCCCCAACCCACCTCTCAACTCAGCTCAGTACCCCCACCCCCACTCTCTCTCCCTCTCCTCCCTCTCTCTCATTGTGTTTTTTTGTTTGTTTGTTTTTTTCTCTCTCTCCTCCCCACCCCCCACGTCACCAGAATTGGTTTACTCATTCATTCGTTCTCTCCGCCACATTAAACAAGAAGCCAACGCTTCTTGCTGAGCGCGGGTCACCATGAAGAACAGTTAACCGTTGAGCAAC
>NC_068985.1:14936566-14939672 GCF_001194135.2 Octopus bimaculoides
CCAGTCCACTGAGCTGGCAAAAATGAGTTGTACCTATAATTCGAAGGGTTAGCCTTGTTACACTCTGTGTGTCACGCTGAATCTGCCTGAGAACTACGTTAAGGGTATTCGTGTCTGTAGAGTACTCAGCCACTTGCACATTAATTTCATTAATTTCATTAATTTCGCGAGCAGAATGTCATAACCAACGGAGTGCCAGTTGTCTTTTTTTTTTTTTTTACCTTTTTTGCTCTGATTTGCAAATATGATGGAATGGTCACGATTGGAAAACCTTTGGTTGCATGTCTGCTCATTCAGGGCGGGCTGAACTTAGACGAAACAGCAACAATAACAACGACTTACCCTCAACTCCGTTACACCCTTATCCCCTACATTATATCTCAATACATCTCTATCCGTCTATTTCATCGTTTTCCTCCTCCTTCGTCTTCTTTCCCGTCTCCATCTTTCTTTTTATCTTCCTTACCTCCTTCTTTTCATCCCTTTTCCTCATTACTATTCCACCTCTTCTTCTTCTTCTTCTTCTTAGCTTTCTAAAGTGTTTACCTTCACCAAGACTAGGCAACGTAGTTTAAGAAAACAAAAGGTTCGGATTGTTCCCACGCACTCAGATACCTATTCGTCTGGTGTGTGTGTGTGTGTGTGTGTGTGTGTCCTTACGACTTTATCAATATTTGTGAGCATGAAGGCGTCGAACTGGCAGAAAGGTTAGCACGCCGGGCAAAATGCTTAGCGGTATTTCGCCTGTCTTTACATTCTGAGTACAAATTCCGCCGAGGTCGACTTTGCCTTTCATCCTTTCGGGGTCGATAAATTAAGTACCAGTTACGCACTGAGGTCGATATAATCGACTTAATCCCTTTGTCTGTCCTTGTTTGTCCCCTCTACGTTTAGCCCTCTGCGGCCAACAAAGAAATAAAGAAATATTTGTGAGCATGCATATGCATATATCAAAGAGCGTATACGTATACATGAGTATGTATGTGTAGGCATTTCAATATCAATAAAGGCTTGTTGCGGTGTGGCCGAATCGCTCAGAAAGTCACTCTGTAGCCGCAACGGTCATATATATATATACACACACACACACATTTATGTGTATGTGTCTTTGTGTCTGTGTTTGTCCTTCCGCCATCGCTTGACAACCGATGTTGGTGTGTTTATGTCCTCGTAATGTAGCGGTTCGGCAAAAGACACCGATAGAATAAGTACTAGGCTCACAAAGAATAAGTCCTGGGGTCGATTTGTTCGACTAAAGGCGGCGCTCGATCATGGCCACACTGAAATGACTGAAACGTATAAAAGAGTAAAAGAGTATATATATATATATGGATGTATGCATGCATGATGCAACCTTGGGCAAACATATCAGTGGAAGCTTGTTTAAAGAAGAACAAAACATGAATATGGTCGATTCGTTGTACTTACGGTCAAATTTTACTTTACACAGGTTTTCCGGCAAGGAATATAATGCATAATTCAACCAGTCGTCTAACTGACGAGCAAACTTCCGTATAACTTGAGTCAAACTGAAAACGAAAAAAAGAGCAGGAAAAATTTAGGAAAAATACTAAGATTTAATAAGGGAAATACAAAGACTTCATAGTCATCAGAGGTTACATAATGACGTTTGGGAAAAGTACTCATCGCTTCGCGATGTTCACGAAAATGATGAGGACAAAGATTGAGGAAGATTCTTGCAAAAGGAAGGTTTTTGCCAAAGTAATTCCAGAAGTTATAAGCTTTCTATGTATCGTTACCAACCGAGTTAGTAGTTTCTTTATTAAATAGCCCTGAGAATTACGTTAATATAGAAATCTGGTCTAATAGGAACAGAGAGGATTGTTCGAAAGGTCTTCGATATTTAAGGAAGCTAGTTGTGATCCGGTACCAAGAACTTTGATTCTAAGTGTCTCCTGTGGAAATATTTTGGGTCGTGGAGAAATAGTAGCTTGCTTAGGAACGGGTGAGGGGCCTCAGCAAATTCCGCCTGACCCAAGCAAGCATAGAAAAGTGGACGTTAAAATGATGATGATGATGACGATGATGATGATGGTTTTAAGCAACCATTCCACATGCACAGAACATTAATATCTTTCGACAAAGCGTGGATGCAACGTTCGAATACATTCAACTACCTCGATCGATCCGCAATATATTTATTATTGGTTTTTATATTATGAATTTCAGATATATATATAAAACATGCACAAAAAAAAAAAACAAAGATTGGCGCATGTGGGATTTGAACTCTGAACTTCGATTTCATTGGCAACTGCGGAAACAGATGGAAACGACTTTATTATCATGATGAAGAATGATGATGATGATGATGATGATGATGATGATGATGATGATGATGGTGACGACGGTGATGATGATGGTGTTGGTGATGATGATGACAATGAGGATGACGGTGACGATGATGATGACAATGATGATGACGGTGACGATGGAGATGATGATGATGATGATGATGATGATGATGTCGAAAAAATGAGATCGAAAGAAATAAGAAAAGAAGACAAGAATTAAAATAATTTGCAAGAGTTACCTTTCCGGTAAAGCTTGTAACACAGACGGCATAAGAACGCTAGCTATTGCTTTATATAAAATTGAATCACAGACTCCCACCAGAGTTACGATAGCATTGATGTTTAACAATGGCAATAAGTGTTGAGGCATCCCTTGCCAGAAATGTACCAGAAAACTTTGAATCTATAATTGAAACAAAAAAAAAAAAAGATGAAAAAAGGAAAACCTTTGTTAAAAATACATGATAGTGTCATGGTCAAAAATGCAATAGACTACTATTATACTAAACATGAAGCATTTGACTATGTATGAATGGTTGTTTCCTCATCACTTCGGCAAATGCCGTGAAGGATGTTTCATTGGGGCGTGAGAACAAGACGGAATTGGGGTTCGGAGTTGACCCGAAATTGTGGAGGAGTGGGCCAGTCGATTAGATCGACCCACGGTACGCAACTGGTACTTAATTTATTGATTTCGAAAGGATGAAAGGCAAAGTCGACCTCGGCGGAAATTGAACTCAGAACGTAACGGCAGACGAAATACCGCTAAGCATTTCGCCCGGCGTGCTAAC
>NC_068985.1:14939813-14941492 GCF_001194135.2 Octopus bimaculoides
CTTATCACTGACTAATATCGTTTTCGCATAGGGCGGTGAGCTGGCAGAAACGTTAGCACGCCGGGCGAAATGCTTAGCGTTATTTCGTCTGCCGCTACGTTCTGAGTTCAAATTTCATCGAAATCGACTTTACCTTTCATCCTTTCAGGGTCGATTAAATAAGTACCAGTTACGCACTGAGTTCTGTCCTTGTTTGTCCCCTCTACGTTTAACCCCTATGGACAATAAACAAATAAATATTGTTTTTCCGAATCGCATAATTACTTTTGTCGAGCATTTGCATAATCTGATTGCTTTCTATAGCTAAAAATTCTATAGAAAAGAGATGTAGGTTTTATACCATTCATGCTTTTCCTAATAACGATTTCAAGCCGGAGCTAAGATTCGACCACATCTTATATTACATACATAGTGCTCAAGATTTGTGTTGGTTTCATTTGAGAAAGATGTGTTCTTTATTTTCTATAAGGTTTGTGTTGCTTTCTTTTGACTAAGCACAAAGATATATTCTTTTAAACGAAGCTGATATTAGAATTAATACATTTACTACAAAAGATCATGATAAAACTCGACAGAAGTAATTCTGCAATGCAGGAAAAAACAATATTAGTCAGATAATTTTTTTTTTTTTTCTTTTTGCTTTTCTTTGTTTAGAAACGTACAGGAAGACAACTCCGAACACCTTTCAATTTTATTCTGACCTCCTCAGCAAAATACATCATTCACTACTCCTGCCGAAATGATGATGAAGTGACCATTTAGTAAATGACCAGAGTGCACATATAGTTGGTGTGGGGCAACAGAGTTGTTTAACCTTTCTTATACCAACTCACCCAAGATCATCCCTAGATCTATGATACTCATTTCCTTTTTTAAACTTATCTAAATTAAACCGTTCATAAAAAATTTCTTGATAAATTGTCAGTTTAATAATGACAGTTATTTTACTAAATATTTCATTATTTTGAAAATCAATTGAAAATGCAGTGTTTTTCGATAGAGATATAGCAACAAAAAGGTTAAAGAATAAACAGTTTAGAGACATCACTTGCATAAATAAAATAAACGTTAGTTAAGTAAGTGTAGCCAAAATTAAATCAGGTGGCCAAAGACTGTTTATTGAAAGGATAGTATCATATCAATCTATCGACCTCGAGACACGCTACTGTAAACATTTCAATCAACGGTATCGGGCTGCAAGCACTTTAGAACTTTAATGCTCTCTTGGTACTGAAAATAAACGAAAGCTTACAACTACCAATAAAAGAAGTGTTTTATATAGACTTTCATGTCAATTTAAGGAAACAACACTTTCTGTACGGTCGTTTGGAGGTATTTTGAAATCCATTAATTTCATGATCCTTGTTCAGATCCACACAAAGGGCGTTGATGTTCGAATCCACTTACCATTAATGCTTAGGAAGATCAGTGGTTCTCAATGGATATCCATATAAGATCTTGTTGTTGAAATTTATGTGCAATAAATTGGTAACACTTTTACAATACATAAAATATTTTAACAATTGTGTGGTAAGTAGCTTGCTTATCAACCACATGGTCCCGGGTTCAGTCCCACTGCGTGGCACCTTGAGCAAGTGTCTTCTACTATAGCCTCGGGCTGACCAAAGCCTTGTGAGTGGATTTCGTAGACGGAAACTGGAAGAAGCCCTTCGTATATA
>NC_068985.1:14941541-14942480 GCF_001194135.2 Octopus bimaculoides
ATATATATATATATATATATATATATATATATATAGATATATATGCATGTGTGTGTGTTTGTGTGTCTGTTTGTCCTCCCCACCCCACCCCAGCATTGCTTGACAACAGACGCTGGTGTGTTTACGTCCCCGTAACTTAGCGGTTCGGCAAAAGAGGCCGATAGAATAAGTACTAGGCTTACAAAGAATAAGCACTGCGGTCGATTTGCTCGACTATAAAGGCGGTGCTCCAGCATGGCCACAGTCAAATGACTGAAACAAGTAAAAGAGTAAAAGAGTATACAATATTTCATCATAAAAAATTAACAATATTTAATTATAAAAACATAATATGATTTGGTTAAAACACGAAATGGTTATGAGGATTCGCTCGAATAAAATAAGTATCAAAGGTGTCCATAGACAAAAACGGTTGACAACCATTGAAGTGTATCAAACCAGTCAGACCAGCTATACAGAAAAAACTACAAGATAGGAACAACAAACATCCGTAAACAAGCAGAGAGTTGCATTATAAAATTGATAAGAAACTTGTCAACTGATTTATCTCCCCTGCTTGTTATAGATTTTGGTATAGTGGTTTATTTTACATAAACTAAATGAAGATGCAGCCTTCGTCGATGCCTTACAATTCACAGATCTAAATCCTGTTTTAGGACTATGCGTTTATATATATATATATACACAGAACAGTAAATTTCGACTGTGCACAAAGCGAGGAAGTAGAATTGCTTTATCCGACCCTAGTATTTTACTGGTATATATTTTATCGATTCTAGCAGAATTTGAAGGCAACAAAATGGTCCAAGGCAGTTTCCACCATCTTGAATATTGCATCATATTAATGTGCATTATATATATATCCTCAATAATGCATATCTGAAATAGATACAATAGACCTGGAAATATACTGATACACATATATCTCTAGCATTATAT
>NC_068985.1:14942620-14945103 GCF_001194135.2 Octopus bimaculoides
TCTAGTGCGTACTATATACGAGGTTAAAAATGAAAAATATTTTCTAAGCAATGTTCGAGTCTCTATTTGCTGTCCGGCAATGTTCATTCAGTCGCATTTTGTGATGTCGGGCTTGTAACTGATAGTGATAAATACGTAAAGGCAATTTACTTAATATTTATTTTTCACTGACGTTATTACTGTTATTTCTTTATTTTATGCAAACAAAGTGCACAAAAAAGGCTACACATTTGTATTATGTTATAAATACAATAATAATAAAGGACGTTACCGTATATACGTTAACAAACGAAGGACGTTATATCGACCTCCTTGACTCAAGTTAGAGAAGGGGTTAGTATTATACACAAGGTTTAGGTTTTTCAGAGGTACAGCCCCCTAAAAATCCCCTGCGTGTTATACTCAAGGGCGGACTATATTCGAGGATTTACGGTATATATATATAACATAATTAAAGGATAAAATCGTTAAAATTAATGGGTTTTATCAGTGACCAGCATATGGAAATAAAACCTTTTAGATAAAATACATTTATAGAGATATATAATTGTTTAGGGTACAATTATACTTAAGGACACTAAAGCTATCATGCCTTATATTAAAAGTAGACGCTTTCCCGCTTCAACGTGTGTAAAATATATGTGGAGTGAATATCTGAAGTGGTTGGACGTATTCAGCGTCTTCTTTCAGCATATAGGCATAATAGCTTTTGTGCTCTTAAGTATAATTGTACTCTGTACAATTATCTCCCTTTCTCTCTACATATATATATATATATATATATATATATATATATAGCTGCGTGTGCATATGTGTGCATGTGTCTGAGTGTGTGTATGCATGCATATATATGTGTCTGTTTGTATGTCTGTGTACATAATGTATGCGTATGCATACATTATATGTATATATATTATACATATATATATGTGACTTTCTCATGGCTAATACAAATATATGAATCGATGTATGCGAGTATGCGTGTAAACTGTAGAAAAGCATGACATAGAGACATATTTACAAGCACAAATATCCATGCGCATATACGTATACAAATACATACATACGTACATCTAGGCAGCCTGTCATCCATCCAGCCAACCAACCATACAATAATACATATACATATATATATACACACACACACGCAAAGATACGTATATAGGTACACAGGTACTAGCATTCGTACATACGTTCATACACACATACATGCATACATGCTTTCGTATGCAGCTTTGATTACAAGAAGGCTTGTACCAAAACTATTAATTACATTTGGCAGTATTTCCCGATTCAGATGGACGGTATCACTGACCTCGTCAAAATTTGCCCGGATGACCGTATCAAGGATGCGCTGGCAATGTGTTCGGTACATCATGAGAAATGTCAATACCTGCCAAAGACAAAAGGTTACACGGTAAGATAAGAACGACGACAACAACGATGATGATGATAATAATACTTTCTACTAAAGGCACAAGACCTGAAATTCTGGGGGAGGAGGCTAATCGATTACATCGACTCCAGTGTTTCACTGGGGCTTAATTTGTCGATCCCGAAAGGATGAAAGGCAAAAGTCGACCTCGGCGGAATTTGAACTCGGAAACTAAAAACGAACGAAATACTGCTAAGCATTTTGTCCGGCGTACTAACGATTCTGCCATCTCGCCGCTTTGATAATAATAATAACACTACTACTACTACTACTACTACAAATAATAATAATAATAATAATAATAATAATAATAATAATAATAATAATAATAAGAAGAAGAAGAAGAAGAAGAAGAAGAAGAAGAAGAAGAAGAAGAAGAAGGATAATACGGACGTCAGAAACATCTAGAGAACATCCCAGGAGAACCATATCTCACAGAAATCCAAAAGACAGTGCTGAGATGTACCGCCCACATTCTTAGAAAAACCTACCAATTTAAATGTTTGTGTTGTATTATATGAATGTATTTCTGTACTGGCCTCCATATTTCCCATTCCTAAAATTTCTTTTATATTTCAAAATCTCTTAATAATAATAATAATAATAATAATAATAATAATAACAACAACAGTAACAATGGTTTCAAATTTTGGCACAAGGCCAGCAAGTTTTGGGGTGGGGATCAGTCGATTACATACGATCGCAGTACTCAACTGGTACTTAGTTTATCGACTCTGAAAGGCAAAGTCGACCTCTGCGGAATTTGAATTCAGAACTCAAACACAGATGGAATGTCACTGAGAATTTTGCTCGGCATAATAACGATTCTGCCAGCTCACCGTGTTAATAATAATAATAATAATAATAATAATAATAATAATAATAATAATAATAATAATAATAATTTCATTTGTTGGCTACGAGTGCCCGGAACTATGTATAAATATTTATGCTTGTTTACACGGTAGATTAGCTCTGCGATTTACCGTGTAAAAGTAAATCATGTAAATCGAAAAAGATATGATTTTAGTGATATTAGAAATAAACA
>NC_068985.1:14945113-14945624 GCF_001194135.2 Octopus bimaculoides
ATATATATATATATATATACGTATGTATATATACACATATATATATACATATATATACATACATATACATACATATATATATACATACATATATACATACATACATATATATACATGCATTCATACATATATATACATATATACATATACACACGTATATATATATATATATACATACATATATATATATATACATACATATATACATACATATATATATACAAATGTATATATATATACATACATGTATATATATACATATACATATTATATGTATATATATATATATATATATATATATACATACATCGATATATATATATATATATATATATATGCATGCGTATGCATACATATGTATATTTATACATATATATGCATTCATATACATACATACTCATATGTATACACACATATACATATATACACATACACATATGCACATATTTATATATGTGTGTGTGTGTGTATATATATATGTATATATATATATATATATATATATATATAT
>NC_068985.1:14945634-14948826 GCF_001194135.2 Octopus bimaculoides
TACACACACACACAGATATTTATATATATTATACATATACATACACACACACACACATACACATATATATATATATACACACACACACACACTCATATCTATATAGACATCCACCCCACACACACATGGTAGTAGTAATACTTAGAGAAACAGGGTTAAAATCTTGAAAACTAGAAATATTTATTTATTAGTAAGTAATATGAAGTTTCAATTGTGTTTTTATTATTTTTTTTAAAGAATAAACTAGACGGAAAAAATTCAGAAAAATACTAACTTTGTCTTCTGGCACATTCGGAGGCAACTTTAAATCTTTGATATCAGGAAAGTCTGGCAGTAATGTGCCCAATTTCGACCTAGGAGAGAAAGCCATAATCTGCAGATAGGGAACATCCTGTTGAAAAAGAGTGGGAAATATAAGATTAGTTTTTATATATAAACTTAAAAGTCCTTTCTGCTATAGGCATAAGGCCTGAAATTAGAGGGGAGGGGGCTAGTCGATTACGTCAGTCTCAGTGCATAACTGGTACTTATTTCATGGACCCCGAAAGTATAAAATGCAAATTCGACCTTGGCGGAATTTGAACTCGGGGTGTAGTGACGGCATTTCACCCGGCGTGCTAACGATTCTGCCAACCCGCTGCCTTATATAAAGGTAATAATGATGTGATTTCTTTGTGATTGTTGAGTGCTTATTTGTACCATATAACTTGCTGTCTTGCAATTGTTGTGGGTTTTTTTCAATCCTACCATGACCAATACTATTTGGTCATTTGTATGTCCAAATGTGTTCTATACATGACCATCCAGCATGGTGTATCTAAGGATATATCATCCAGAATGCCGTTCATTTTAATTTTGATTTATTGGAAATTAGACGGGTAATTGGTATAGAGAAGATATCTATCTCATAATAGGGAGCATCCTTGATCCAAATCATCGTTATGTCCGTGTGTGTGTGTGTGTGTGTGTGTGTGTGTGTGTGTGTGTATGTGTGTATTAGCATAAATTCAGGAGATGTGAGAGGCGGAGGAGAAAGTTGTCATGGTGATACCTGCACAGAGGCCTATGCAAAGCTGCAGAAAGTGCATGGAGAGGAGTGTATGAGCCGCACACAAGTGTACAAGTGGTTCAGACGTTTCCAAGATGGCTAAAAAATGTCGATATTGACAAACGTTCTGGGAGAACAGCAACCTGCAGAACTGAGAAAAGCACTGCAGATGTGCGTGCAGCTGTGAGGAGAAATCGTCGAATTACCATCCGTAAGTTATCAGAGAATGTGCAGATTGGTTACGGTTCAGTTCAGTTCATTATCACTGAAGATTTGGGTATGAGACCCGTGTCTGCCAAATTTGTGCCAAACCTGCTTTCAACTGACCAAAACGGCAATCGGGTTTCAGTTGCACAAGATCTCCTTAATTGTGTCGAGAACGATGAAAACTTTTTGATAATTTCGCGTTGGCACCTGAGGAAGTATCACCAAGCTTTCGGCAAAATTTGATGCAAATTCTCTGCTCAACTTTCTCAGTCATTGTCAATGCATTCTAGTTTCGGGTATTGTAAATGATGCAGAAGACTTTCCAACGCATTACAAGTACACCACCTACTTTCCGGACTCTGGTGGTCCAGAAACTCTTATAATCGGCACTAATTTATGAACAGGAACTTCAAATTCCCACGGCCACACTAGTTTACCTGTACCGTGCACAAACTAGTATCTTACACATTACAGTATTAATAAACTTATATCATTTATACTAATGTACTGGTACCTGTATTTCATTTAAATATTCAAATAAATTTAATATTTGCTTAATTTAGAGTGTATTAAGCAACGCGCCCACTCTAGTTCGGGAAAATCAATGATCCAGAATGGCTTCGGAAGCAAAGGTTCCGGAAAGTCGATCTTGCACCTGGATATATTGTAGCTGCGCTTTTGTTGGTTAACGATATCTGGGTAGTACTTACCTGTCTCGACGTCTCACGTTTGCCGTTTCCATACCTGAAACAGAAAGAGACAAACATGATAAGAAATCATTGACAAAGTTAGGAAATATGTGAAATAAATATCCATAAGAGGCATTTTACAACTTCTCAATCGTTATCGCTAACTCTTTATAAACAATAGTTGTAACAACAACAACACAGTAGTAGTAGTAGTAGTAGTAGTAGTAGTAGTAGTAGTAGTAGTAGTAGTAGTAGTAGTAGTAGTAGTTGTTGTTGTTGTTGTTATTAAGGTGGCGAACAGTCAGAATCGTTAGTACGCCGGACAAAATGCTGAGCGACATTTCGTCCGTCTTTACGTTTTGAGTAAAATTCCGCGGAGATCCATTTAGCTTTTTTGGAGATAGATTTAGCTTTTTTATCTTTTCAGGATCGATAAAATAGATACCAATCAAGTACTGGAGTCAATGTAATTGAACAGTACCTCGGATCTATGTGGTTTTCGTTACTATTTACAATTATCTTTGAAAAAAAAAAATTCTTAATGTATCATATAGATGTAATTTTTGACGCAGAATTCGAATTTGTTATTCATTTATTCTAGAAAAATTTTGCTAAAATGTTGCTGGTGTTAAAAGTTTGATAGTTTTCAGAATTTTCAGCCAATCAGAAAACAGCACGTTCGCTGCCTCTTCCATCATCGAGGGGCGGGAGGGTGTGCATCGGCGTGTCAAAACATTAAACTAGGATTTTATAAAATAAATTATCTTTCTCGTATCTCCCCCTCCTCCTTGTGCGCATGCGCAGCAACTTTGGTTACTATGGAAACAGTTCTTCGCAATCAGCTTTACAATACGTGGTGCTTCTTTGCTTAGGTTACTGTGGAAATAGAAATTTTCGCCACGGTAGTATGTAAAATACGTACTTTTGATTGGCTAAAATACCCAAATTTTGAAAATTTTTAAAGGCTAATAACATTTTAATTATAGATTTAGAGGGAAAATGAATTTCATTTTCATAATTAGTATACAAAACCTAATCCATATACCAAATTTGAAAACAATTGGAACAGAATTGTAAACAGTGAGGAAAACCACTAAGATCCAGCCCCTCTCTTCAAAATTGCAGGCTTTGTGCCTATGATAGAAAGGATCATCATCATCATCATCATCATCATCATCATCATCATCATCATCATCATCATCATCATCATCATCATCATCATCATCATCATCATCATCATCATCATCA
>NC_068985.1:14949269-14950370 GCF_001194135.2 Octopus bimaculoides
ATAGGTTATGAGAGGTAATGGTGTCAAGAAGACCCAAAGGTGTCAGGTAATGCTGAGTAAGTGCTATGGACAGACTATAGTTAAGCTCCAGGTTCGGTGATTATGCGAATGAGGAGTCCAACGTAGGTCATATATCAGCATGTGTATATATATATATATATAAATTTTCAGAATGAGATAAAAATCCAAGGCTGTGAAAGATTTCAGAACATTTATAAAGAGAAAGTCTTACAGCTGTTTCCGGGATATTTTATATATCCCTTCATCGGAGAGTGAAGTGGAGGAATGAAAGCAGACGTGAGATATGCAGGGATATTGTATCTGCAGTTCCGTTATTTAATCAGAATGGTAAACATATAAGTTTCCTGTACCTTGTGTGTAAGTTCCAAAGTATTTAAAATTGGTCATTCCACGCATAGAGTTTGTAAACCGTGTTATTGGATCGAGGGTCTTTTCGAAGTGACTTAAAAGTTGGGAATGTATTTGTATATATATATTCTTTTCTTTTTATATTCTTTTACTTGTTTCAGTCATTTGACTGCGGCTATGCTGGAGCATCCCCTTAAAGGATTTTAGTAAAACGAATCAACCCTAGGACTTGTTCTTTTAAGCCTAGTATTTATTCTATCGATATTTATTGCAGAACGGCTAATTTACGAGAACATAAACACACCAAGATCGGTTGTCAAGCGATGTGGGGCGGGGGGGGGGTACAACCACAGGCACAAACACACACACATAAATATGTACATACACATGCACACACGCACACGTCAAGGTCACCCGCCCCTTTCCACACGCACATACACGCTCTCACATACACACGTCGCGCACCTTCGTTTTGAGATCACCAATATTTTATTATCTCCCCTTCTTCCTAGCTCTCCTGTGTGACCCTTCTGTCCAGCATTCGCCATGATAGATCGTAAGCCACTATACCTTTTGCTATTTTCTCTCCCTGTTTATTTCTGTGTTCCTTTCTGTCGAAGAGCGTAGGCTCGAAGCGTAAAAGACTTTCTCACTTCCCGAGCGTTAAACTAATGCATTTGTTTGTTGTTTACACACCCGTCTTCATCTTTTGTAAATTCTCACTATATATAT
>NC_068985.1:14950542-14951666 GCF_001194135.2 Octopus bimaculoides
ATATAATAAATATGTATATATATATATATGTATATATATATATATACATATTTATTATATACGAAGGGCTTCTTTCAGTTTCCGTCTACCAAATCCACTCACAATGCTTTGGTCGGCCCGTGGCCATAGTAGAAGGCATTTGTTCAAGATGTCACGCAGTGGGACTGAACCCGAACCATGTGGTTGGTAAGCAAGCTACTTACCACACAGCCACTCCTGCGCCACACAGCCACTCCTGCGCCACACAGCCACTCCTGCTCCACACAGCCACTCTATGGTGTCTATTTAACTTTAGTATGCCCGTGTATATATGTACACACACACACACACAGTTATTTATCCAGCGAGGTTATCGACTCTGTTTCGAGATATCAAATTGTACTAAAAAAAACTTGGTGAAGTCAAGTCTTTGCTAAAAGAACAAATTATAATTTATATCACTCAATTATTATTATTTTTTTTTTATCAAAGAACGTTTAAAAATTAAAAGAACGCTGTTAAATAAATAAAGAAATAATAAGTAGAACATTTTTATGTTATGCTCTTCTTCTCTTCGTTCAGGGTCTAGACTCTTGTCAAATATTATTTTTACCTTCTAGGTCAATCGATAAGTTAAAGAGTGTAGACGATAAATTTATTTATATTCATATTTAAGAACTTGAAGTATTTTTAATAGTGTTCTTTGTATATCAGTGCATAGGTGTGTGTGTGTGTGTATACACATATGTATATCTATATATCCATCTGCCTATCTCTATACGCGTTTGTTTGCATATTCTCATGAATATATATACCTATATGCATATGCATATACGTATGTTTACAATTATATTTACACACACACACACACTCACACAGAAAGACACACACACACACATATATATATACACACATACATATATAGATACGTAAATATATATACGTATAGATATGCGTATACATACTTATACATATACATACGTGTACATATACGTACATATACATACATACGTACGTACCAACAAGTATATATATCATATATATATATATGTAGATACATACATATACATATATTTATATGTATATATATCATATATATATATATGTAGATACATACATATACATATATTTATATGTATATATAT
>NC_068985.1:14951719-14956094 GCF_001194135.2 Octopus bimaculoides
TACATATAAGTATATATAAATAAAAATATATATAAATATATATATAAATAAAAATATATATAAATATATATATAAATATAAATATATATATATATATATATATATATATATATATATATATATACACATACACATAAATATATACATACATATGCATATATATAATATATATATATATGTATGTATGTATGAATATACATGCATATATATATAAATATACATATATACATGTATGTGCATATATGTGTATAAGTTTATTTAGCTATTTATTTATTTATTTATTTATTTATTCTTAGATGTTTATTGTGTCTTCATTTTTCCTTCTTTATCTAGACATACATACATAAAGATGAGTGCACGCGCGTATATGTGTACATATATGCATGTATGCATGTATATATATATATATATATATATATATATAATGTAGGTATATAATATATGTATATCATATTATGTTTGTATAACTCTCTTACACACATACACACACGCATATCTGTTCGTCCTTTTGATTTTTAACAAATTCATTACAGCCACGCTTTTTAAACATAACAAAACGTCTGACGTACTTTGATTGGCCGCGTGTCCCAAGACGTCGTGTAGTGATGTGCGAAAACTGCTGGCGGATTATCTGCAAACAGAAAACATAATAAGTCAATATGTACTCAAGATCAATTGATCAAAAATCGATAATGATAATAATAATGATAATAATTTCAAACTTATTAATAATAATAATGGACAATGGTGAATAAATTCAAGTAAATACGCTGTTGTACGGCTAAATGGACCAAGGAATATTTATATATTATTCATATCTTTCTGTTTTGTTTTCTCTACCGCCCTCCATCTCTCTCTCTCACCCCCATTTATACATACACACACATATATATATATGTGTGTGTATATACATATACACACGCATATATACACATATATACATATGCATAAATAGATATAACATATATTCATATATATATATATATATATATATATATATATATATATATATATATATATATATATACATATATACTATATATAAATATAAATATATATGTATATACATTACTATATATATATATATATATATATATATATATATATATATATACACACTATATATACACACACACACTATATATATATATATGTATGTATATATAAAAATATGTAAACATACACACAGACACACATGTTCATCTGCACATATTATGTGTGTGTGTGTTTGTTTTCATGTGTAAAGTGTCTATCTATTTAGCGTATGGAAGGAAATAATTGTAAGACTGCGAGAGACTTATAAATAGGCGCTTGATATACAAAAGAACAAAAGCGTCGAGTTAATACTAAATATTTTGCAAACAGATTCATGTGTGTTGGCGAACTTCTAATAGATAGAAGATCGTTCAACTGGATTAATTTAACTATTTACAAAGCTGACCAACACAATAGGATGCACAATATTAATTCCTTACATGTGTATAGGACCCTATATTCATAAAAGAACCCAAGGACAAGATTGTCTGGTGTTCACGGCTTAATCAACGCCATTGTCTTTCTCCCATAGACTCCATTTTAAATATAACTTCCCAGTAATTTTTCTCTAGATGTAATTTCCACATAGAATACAATCGGTTTTCTCTTTAAACACCAAACTGTTGAAGTTCTGGCTGAATACTAAAGACGTCTGAAAGGCCCCACCAGAGCTAAGGCCAATGCTTTTTTTTTTTTTACTCTGATTTAATAATCCTTTCTGTTTATTTTTCTACTTTTATTTATGCGCCCTTTTTAAAGCCTAGCCAGGCTCATGGACCCGGCTTCCCGGTTTCTATGGCGTATATGCTCCCCCAACCCCAGCTGGACGGGACGCCAGTCCATCGCAGCGTTATTCAAGAAACAGGAAGAAAGAGTGAGAGAAAGTTGGAGCGAAAGAGTACAACAGGGGTCGCCACCCCACCACCCCTTGCCGGAACCTCGTGGAGCTTTAGGTGTTTTCGTTCAGTAAATACACACAACGCCCGGTCTGGGAATCGAAGCCGCGATCCTCCGACCGTAAGTCCGCTGCCCTAACCACTGGGCCATTGCGCCTCCACAATCCTTTCTATTACAGGCCTGAAAGTTTGGAGAGGGGTGTAGTCGATTACATCGACCCCAGTATTCATCTGGTATTTAATTCAACGACACCGATAGAATGAAAGGCAAGGTCGCTTTCAGCAGAATTTGAACACAGAACGTAAAACCGGAATAAATTTCACTAAGCGCTTTGTCCGTATTATCATCATCATCATCATCATCATCATCATCATCAACATCATCATCATCAACATCATCATCATCATCATCATCATCGCAGAAGATGGCGGGCTGGCAGGTTCGTGAACACGCCGGGCGAAATGCTAAGCGGTATTTCGTTTTATCTTCAGATTCTGGGTTCAAATTCCGCCGAGGTCGACTTTGCTTTTCATCCTTTCGCGGTCGATAAATTAAGTACCAGTGAAAAACTGGTGGTTGATGTAACCGACTCCTCCCCACCGTCAAAAATTTCAGGCCTTGTACTTTTAGTAGAAAGGATTACTATTATACTGGCAGAACAATAATAATAATAATAATAATAATAATACTTTGTACAATAGGCATAAAACTCGCAGTGTTTCACTGGTACTTAATTTATCGACCCCGAAAGGATGAAAGGTAAAGTCGACCTCAACGGAATTTGAACCCGGAACGTGAAGACACGAAAAGCAGCTAATTATTTTAGCTAAGCGTACAAATGTCTCTTCCAGCTCACCGTCTCACTCTAAATAAATAATAATAACAATAACATAAAGCAATGAGGATGCCCTTACGATGGTCATTCGGATAAATGTTCTTCAAATCATAATTGACTGTTTTAAAAGTGCTAAGGACATTATTGGGGATCTATTTTAAAACAGGGGCCACAGTATTTTCTTAACGAAACACTTTGAAACTTGGAGCACTGGTAAAATGTGTCATATAAAACATCTTTTTCTCTTAGTCTTCTTTAAAAAAAAAAAGAAATCCCTAAGTTATTCCATGTTAAAGTTGTCGTATTTCTGTAATTTCAACCAATCACTGACGTCTATTCAGCTGAATAAGCGTTACTGCTTGGCGGTCATAAAAATGTTATTCCCTGTGACATATTTCATCCGGTTTAATCGTAATTTATACGCATATATTGTTTATATAATAAATTACGCTGTGCGTATCTATGTGTGTAACAATTTTAGAGTTCGGATTCTCGAGTTAGGGTTAGTTTTAGGGTTAGGGTTAGGGTTAACAGTCTAGTTAATCGGAAATGTCAGAACTAACGGGGATTAATACGATATACACCTTTACAGCACTTACTGTTTTCAACTGAATAGACGTCAGTGATTAGTAGAAATTATCGAAATAAGACAATTTTTTACATGAAATAAATTCGAATACAAAAATATTTTTCTGTTCTATAACACAAAATAGATAAGTATACGAAGTTTGAAAGTCTTTCCGTACCAAAAACACTACGTAAAACATTAATGAAAACTGTGGCCCCCGTTTTAAAATAGATCCCATTATTGCATAGTTACAGTATCTGAATAAAATGCGGGATAATCATGGCTGGAACATCTTTGAGTATGGGTTTA
Organism: Octopus bimaculoides; assembly: GCF_001194135.2. NCBI lineage: Eukaryota > Metazoa > Mollusca > Cephalopoda > Octopoda > Octopodidae > Octopus > Octopus bimaculoides. The sequence goes on from NC_068985.1 coordinate 14,955,364, forward strand.
CAGGATTAGAACCATCGTGAAGATAAACGACAATAATAACAATAATAACAATTATTTAAAAATTACTTCGGAAAATGCACGGCAAGGGTTAACTGACTTGGAGCTAATAGCTACAACTTTATAAGGCGGCGTGCTGGCAGAAACGTTAGCACGCCAGGCGTAATACATAGCGATATTTCGTCTGTCTTTACGTTCTGAGTTCAAATTCCGCCGAAGTCGACTTTGCCTTTCATCCCTTTCGGGATCGATAAATTAAGTACCAGTTGCATACTGAGGTCGATCTAATCTAATCGACTGGACCCCTCCCACCAAATTTCGGGCCTTGTGCCTAAGATTATACGAGGCTCTAAGTACATGAATCTACATGTGCGTAGGTTTGAAGCTCAGTAATGATTTGTGACAGACGCACCTTACCGAAGCTGGCGGCGTTCACCGGTTGTGTATCATTTTTACTGCAGTAATCCAGGTAATGCATATACAGTGCATTCCTCGGGATGCACACACCTTCAGCAATTTCGTAGTTCTCCTCTAACCTGGAAACAAAAAAATAAAACGCAAGAAGCATCGAATTATTATCTATATACATAAACATGCACACAAGCGTTATATTTTGATTATGAATGTGGGTGCACATATATATATATATGGATATATATATATATGTATATATATGTATATACACATGCATTCATATATATATATATATATATATATATATATATATATATATA
>NC_068985.1:14956853-14958817 GCF_001194135.2 Octopus bimaculoides
TGTGTGTGTGTGTGTGTGTGTGTGTGTGTGTGTGTGTGTGTGTGTGTGTGTGTGTGTACGTGTGCATGTGTGTGTGCGTACGTATTTAGTTTATAATACATACCATTTCAAAGTGAGCGGCGTGGAATGTGGCTTCGTTCCTGTCCGACATCTTTGTATATGTTCCCCTGAGAAATAAAAGCAAAAGAATCATTAATATATCTCTCTTATTTCGGTTATTATTATCATTCTTGTAAGCCATTTTTTCTCCACTATTTTACCTTTTATTTTTCCTGCCCTAATTTTACGATGTAACATGTATAATAAGTGCAGAGTAGCTGCATGGTTAAGGACCTTGCATCACAACCATGCGGTCTTGGTTAAGGAGCTTGCTTCGCAACCATTCGGTCATACGGCGCGGCACCTTGGGTAAGACTTTTCTGCTTCAGACCCTGATGAACCAAAGCCGTGCGATTAGATTAGGTAGACGGAAACCGAAAAAAAGCCCTTCGTATAAATATTTGTATATATCTCTATATCTCTTTGTGTTTGTGTTTGTCCCTACGACAGCTTGACAAACGGTGCTGGTTTGTTTAGCTCCCCGTAATCGGCAAAAGAGACCGATGAAATAAGTACCAGGTTTAAAAAATAAGCCCCGGGATCGATTCGTTCAACTAGAATCCTTCAAAGATCGGTTGCAATCCAATGACTGGAACAAGTATAAGATAAGGGATAAAAAGATATTATCGAAGTTATGCCAGTTACAAATGGACAACAACCACATTTTGAACAGCCATAAAGACTTTTATTTGAACAGTTGTATCACTATGAAATTCTTTAGCTTTTCAGCTCAACCCTACACAACATTATAGTAATTTTATATTGCTGTATCAATGAATAACATCATTTTTGTCATGGTAAATGAAATGAAGCTTATTAAGGATTATCTGCCGGCCTGTCTATCCACTAAAGCTCTATTGTGTCTTCACAGGCATTTTCACAGTCAGACTCGAAGAGAGAATCGGTTTCCTTTATGAACTTTCTAGGATCTGTAGTTTCTAACGTATAAGAACTAACAATGTAGCCAACAGTTAATTAAGCAAACAAGCTGTACAAAACTATTATTGCTGTGTAAAGCGAAGACATGATTTGTAAATTTAGACTGTGATCTAAGGCATTTTAACTGTGATTATCCTGCCTTGTTCTGTAAGTGTAATATATTTAGGAGTGACATTATGAACTGTGTCCTTCTCTTTTGTAAGATGTAAGGTTGCAGTTTGAGGGAGATTTAACAGGTGTTTCTAGTATCTTTTATGTTTTATTTGTTTCAGTCAATAAACTGCGGCTATGCTGGGGCACCACCTTGAAGAGTTTAGTCGAACAAATCAAACCCAGTACTTAATTTTTAAATCTGGTACTTATTCTAGCGGTCTCTTTTGCCGAAGCGCTAAGTTATGAGGACGTAAAGAAAACAACACCGGTTGTCAAGCGGTGGTGGGGAACAAACAAACAAACACACACACATGTATGTATGTATGTATGTATGTATGTCTAAGACAGGCTTCTTTCAGTTTCTTATCCTTTACTGCCCACAAGGGGCTAAACAAGGACAGACAAAGGGATTAAGCCGATTACATCGACCCCAGTGCGTAACTGGAACTTAATTTACCGACCCCGAAAGGATGAAAGGCAAAGTCGACCTCGGCGGAATTGGAACACAGAACGTAAAGACAGACGAAATACCACTAAGCATTTCGCCTGGCTTGCAAACGTTTCTGCCAGCTCCGCCGCCTTAAGGCTTCTTTCAGTTTCTGTCTACCAAATCTACTCACAAGGCTTTGGTTAACCCTCTACCATAGTAAAATACACTAGCCTAAGGTGCCGCGAAGTGAGACTGAACCCAAGAGGACGTAGTTGTGCAGCAGGCTTCTTAATTACACTCTCGCACCTGCGCCTAAAAAAATCAGAAAACAGAAAAAAAAAAA
>NC_068985.1:14959396-14962685 GCF_001194135.2 Octopus bimaculoides
AAAAAAAAAAAAAAAATGGTTTTAGTTTTATTTTCCATTCGTTAGTTTGTTTTAGCGATCACAATCAAGCCCACGCTGGAGCATATTTCTTTAGAAATATTGTCATTGCTTGTTACTAATATTATTATTATGGCAGAGAGCTGGCAGAATCTTTAGCATGCCGGACAAAATACTCAGCAGCATTTCGTCCGTCTTTACTTTCTGAATTTAAATACCGCCGAGATCGACTTTGCATTTCATCTTTTCGGGGTCGATGAAATAAGTACCAGTTGATCACTGGGGTCGATATAATCGACTTACCCCCAGCTCTGAAATTGCTGACCTTGTGCCAAAATTTGAGACCTTCGTAACACAGTGTAGGTAAAAATGCACCGGAGTCTTTAGTCATCCGTCAAGTTACAACAAGGACCTCAGACAGATAACACTTTCCATAAGATGAGCTCTGCTTTTTGCAGGACATCAATCTTGCATTATTATTATTATTATTATTATTATTGTTCAGTAGTTTTATTTTTATAACGTGCTTTCACTTCACTACCGAGCGCAGCTCTGTGCGCCTTGAGTATGTGCTGTGGTTTGCTGTGGTGCTCTTATGTTTACTGTATTGAAAGTGTTTTGCGTAGAATGTGTGCAGTACCCAGTAGTGCAATTTTCTGTATGTTATATATATTTGTAAGTCCTGATGTTTTTGTTATGTATTTGTCTGAATATTTTTTTATCATACCTGAGGCACCTACTATGATAGGAATTGTTTCTGTTTTTAGATTCCACATTCGAGTTACCTCTATTTCCAGGTCTTTGTATTTTGAAAGTTTCTCCATTTCTTTTAGAGAAACGTTGTCATCTGCTGGTATTGATACATCAATTAGAAAGCATTTATTATTATTATTATTATTATTATTATTATTACTACTACTATTATTATTATTATCACTATTATCATTATTACTATTATTATTATTACTATTATTACTATCATTATTATTGTTATAATAATAATAATAATAATAATAATAATAATAATAATAATTATTATTATTATTATTATTATTATTATTACTACTATTACTCTGCGAAAAGACATGAATATTAGAACTCCACATTCTTCCCCTCAAAAAATTGGTGCACTGGCAGAAACATAAGGGCGTAGAATAAAATGCATTGTGGTATTTAAGCATGTCTCTTAACGTTCTGAGTTCAAATCCCAGCAGTTTCAACTCTGCCTTCCATATTGCCAATGCAATCAACTAACTTCCCCTAAATTTTTGGCCTTGGGCCTATTGTAATGAATGATATCATCAGTCATTCTTTTTAATTTTGTCACAAGAAAAGCAGTTTTAAGAGAAAGGTAAAGTTGCTTACAGCGACCCCAGTACTTGATTGATATTTCATTTCATCGACCCCAAAAGAATAAAAGGCAAGCTCGACCTCGGTGGAATTGAACTCAGAACGTAAAGACGAACGAAATGTCGCTGAGCAATTTTCCCGGTTTACTAACGATACGACCAGCTCGCCCCCTTAATAATAACGATCCTAAAAAGGCGGTGAGCTGGCAGAAACGTTAGCACACCGGGCGAAATGCCTAGTGGTATTTCGTCTGTCCTTACGTTCTGAGTTCAAATTCTGCCGAGGTCAACTTTGCCTTTCATCCTTTCGGGGTTGATAAATTAAGTACCAGTTGCGTACTGGGGTCGATCTAATCGACTGCCCCCACCTCCCCAAAAATTTCGGGTCTTGTGCCTAGATTAAAAAAGAATAATAATAACGATTTTTTCTGCTAAAGGCACAAGGCCTGAAATGTGGTGAGAGGGGACTAGTCGATTACATCGACCTCAGTGTTTTACTGGTACTTGATTTATCGACCCCGTCCAGCGTGCTTAACGATTCTGCCAGCTCGCTGCCTTAATAATAATAATAATAACAAGAATAATCCTTTCTAATAAAGGCACAAGGCCTGAAATTTGATGGGAGGGGACTAGTTGATTGCATCGACTACTTACCACACAGCTACTCATGCGCCTAAATATATTCTTTTAATCGCTCCAGCAATGTATCTATGGTCATGCTGCAGCACCACCGTGATTTTTATACTATTACCATCTTTGTTCTTTGGTTGATTTCTTCAGAGCGGTAGGATTTCATATCACCACTCCTGTATCTATTTACTGTATATATAGTAATACATATATATACACGCACATACATCTGTGTTCATGGTATTTATTCCTCTTTCCTTCTCCCCCTCCTCTCTTTCTCTCAATATATATATACATGTATATACATACATACATATATATATATATATATATATATATATGCACACATACATACATATACATATATGTGTGTGTATGCGTGTGTGTTTGTGTGTCTGTGTGTGTGTATCGTCTCATGAGCCATATTTTAAAAATTTATATTAACTGATAATTTTAAACTATTTTATTTTCTTTAACTTTCTGTCATAATAGTAATAAATAATAGAGAAACGGTTGTATAAAAATGAGATGATGAAGAAACTAGAGAAAAATGGGGAAAGAAGAGAAGACGATACAGTAATTCAAGGGAAAATTATAAAAGAGAAATAGAGAAAAATGGCGTTACATATATAAAGTATTAAACAAGCAGACGACATATGCACGCATTGACAGTCAGATAGACAGAGGGCAATAGAGAGGGAAGTCGTATACAGACTGCGTTTGTACGTGTGTGAAAAGGAGATGAGAAAATAGAAGAGGAAAGACTAATGTATGTGAAAGAAAACTGAAGGAGTGAAAACGAATTTTATTAAGGAGATTTTAATAAACACGATGGAATACATCGACACGTGAAGACGTCCAAGGACGTGTCTGCTGTAGCTGTCTGTTGATGTCTAATTCATCAAATACAAGTATAATAATAGTCAGCGATGGTAAATTTGTAAACTGAGATGGAATTTCCAGGAATGTGGGTGCGTGTGCGTGAGTTCGCTTGTGTGAGTGTGTATGTGAGAACATACACACAAACACACACATATATATACACACATATATATATACATATATATATACACACATCTATACACACACACACACATATATATAGATATAGACACGCATATATACACATATATATATATACATGTATAGACATATATATACACACATATATATACATAAATATATATATAGATAGCTATATATATACTTATACGTTTATACATATATATATATGCATATATATATATATGTGTGTGTGTGTGTGTGTGTGTGTGTGTATGCATATATATATATATATATATATATATATATAT
>NC_068985.1:14963879-14964630 GCF_001194135.2 Octopus bimaculoides
ATATATATATATATATATATATATATATATATTCATCTATATATGTATATATATATATGTGTGTGTGTGTGTGTGTGTGTTTATACACGTTTATATGGCTGTAAATATATTTGTTTACCGATGCATAATCTATTATTAGTATTCTTGTCAGACTGTAGCCATGGTAGAAGACCGCCTTAGAATTTCATTTTTCTGCTTACTACCATTTAGTTGTGTGTATGTCTAAATATGCAGTCACGTCGGGTTAGAATAGAGGCAGCTGATGAAGGAATATTCCAAGTGGCTTTCCGTTTTCCTATGTGTTCGTTCCGTTGTCTGTAGTTCATTGTTCTAATGTCCTGTACCCTGATATGCATATATATATATATACACGTGTAGATGTAAGTATGTACATATATGTGTGTATACATGCATATATATTCTTTGTATTATATATATATATATACATGTGCATGTGTGTATGTATGTATGTATATGTGTGTGATTGTGTGTGTGTGTGTGTGCGCGCGTAATCAAATATATATGTAAATGTCACGATACATATGATTATACATATGTATATATATACCAGTGTTTATACTGCACATATACGTGTAGAATACAGATATATTTATATAAACGCAAACACATGTACATAAACTCATATATAAATATAAATATATACAAATATATACATACTACATTCGTTTTTCATATATGTCCCTACATATAGAACGATATATATATATATATATATATATATATATATATA
>NC_068985.1:14965531-14967809 GCF_001194135.2 Octopus bimaculoides
ATATATATATATATATATACACACACACAGAGTATGAGAGAGAGAGAGTAATATATGAAATCACAGAATGATGTAGATATCACAGAAAGCTCCTCCAACGGACCCGGCTAGCAGCTGCTCCAAATCGTAGGAGTATAATGCAGAGTTCTATGCAGCTGAAATTCAAGTAATATGATCAATGAAGTTGTTTCATGAGAAGTATATAAACCATAAAAAAGGTCAGGAGATATGAGAGATGACTATATTTAATACCTGTCGTCTTCAGGGTTACGGCTGATTTCAGTGTATAATAAATTTTTTTCATACATCTACACTAATATATATAATCTACACTAATAATGCAAACTTTATCTCTCCAACTCTTACACTGGCCATACGTATACAATACTTTCCTACCAACTTCCTATGCACTTACATCAGGCGATGATTGCCATGCACAACAGTACACAATATAAAACAAAACTAGATATGAAAATATTATAGGAGAACCCATCTATGCTCTGCATAGTTTCTCACCAAAAATAAACATTTAATGATGCTATCAATATCTATTAGACAGCACAATCCTAAAATAAACACACGCTTATCACAATCATATAAAAACATCCGCTTAGTCACATAAACCCATGGTCAAAATTTTAAATTCTGATGGTAATATCAGCTCAAATGATATTGGATCCGCCTTTCATAAGAAAGCATCAATACGCCAACATTATTTCATTCTGAAAATGATACTAAATGCGAGTATCATAGTCTAGGTCGACTTTGCCTTTCATCCTTTCGGGGTCGATAAATTACGTACCAGTTGCGTACTGAGATCGATATAATCGAATGGCTCCCCCCCCCCCACAAAATTTCGGGCCTTGTGCCTAGAGTAGAATAGAATTATTACACTGCCTTCCTTTCATACTAACACCGATCTGTTTTCTCTCAAATCCGCACAAAATTTACGTGTGCATTACATAGTTTTTTGACTGAATGTCATCTGCAGTCACAGTTGCAAATATCACAGGTACAGTAACTCCACATCCCCTCTTATTTAATTGAATTACATTTAACAACAAGAGCACCCAGAGTGCGCAAACCTCCGTCAAGACAACATCAACATCCTCTCAACGATTAGCCGGAGATGATTATTAAAATGAGAATATCTGAAATAAACTCAACTGCTCTCACAAACGAGAATACTAAAAATGAACGCGACCGCTCTCAAAAATTAAGTAAAAAAGAAAGGAAAAATAATCAAGAATCCTTGTCCGGTACCGGATCGATCCCAAAATCTAATCAGTTTGTGCCAGTCATGAGGCCAAACATCCCTGAAAGTTTCATCCAAATCCATCAAGCGGTTCTTGTTATCTTGTCCACGGACAAACAAACAAACACGACTGACAAACATTACCTCCGCCTTAGCGAAGGTGGCGGTAATAATTACAGGCAGAGAAAACAGTCATCAAAATTATTTAAACACACGCCGTGATTGGCTATATTTACAGCAACTTCGACAAAATTTACCACTAAAAGTAAACTCAACACAATGATTCCATATCCCTGCTTTTACCAAAGTAGCAGAGAACTGATAAAACTACATGGCTGGATTCTTATTGGCTATTTTTAATCAAACTGTTTACTTTTGGCGCGCTAGCTGATCGACGGACAATTGGATAAAGCCTCGTTTTTCCGATAAAAACAAGTGTTTGATTTGACTTCAAGTAGCTGTGACCAGCTGACTCTATGTCAGCCTGCGTCGCAGCATAGCATATCAACCTAACTCTCCTTTTCCTTCTCTAAAACGCAGACACATATATACTGCCATTACACATATAGTAAAGAACATATCACACACACATTATGGTATAAGACATATTAATTCTCTAGTTGTCTGAATTTTTCTGCGTTGTAACAATTCGCTTATGAATGAACATTTCATTGTAGAATTAAAATCTGAAATTCAAATATATTTAAGTTGATCTTTGCTTTAATGTGTTTGCAATAACTTTTTAGCGACATGAGAAATGAATTTCATACACATTCACCAACAAAACCGAAGCTATATGTATAAGCGAGAACTCTAATGCTTGCCAAGTAGATGTGTTGCACCTCAACAGAACCCAAGCTAAAAGTAGTACTGAAACATTACAAACGAACAAAAAATCAAGTATAATAATACATTGTTCTTTATATCTATATGTATACATACATACATACATACATACATACATACATACATACATATTCATATATATATATATATATATATATATATATATATATATATATA
>NC_068985.1:14968289-14969193 GCF_001194135.2 Octopus bimaculoides
TGTGTGTGTGTGTGTGTGTGTGTGTGTGTGTGTGTGTGTGTGTGTGTGTGTGTGTGTGTACGTGTGTGTGTGTGACGAAATATTAGCCATCTACATGTGCAAATTTAAAAAATCTTCAGACACCAGCATTACGTGAACAAAATGGAAATAGAAGACTCAATCTATGCACAGCTGAGAAAAGCAAGTCGTTAAAATCCTATTTTAACCAAGACCTATTCAGACACTAAATCAGTGCAAAACATGCATCACCTCTCACTCAACTGAGAACTTCCACACTCACTGGTCTAAAACCAAGCAGATACATGAACATTCGAAATTGCTTCACTCTCGACTTACTTAATCATTCTTTCTCACATTTCCTTACATTATTCTTTACTTCCAACATCCTTTTACTTCTTGCACACTGTTATTAGGATTACTTTTGCCTCCAAGCTCTGAAAATGTACGAATGTTCATTAATCCCTCTGTATACATTTGCTCTCCCTTATATTACAGTAAAGTAGGTATATTTTTCTAACATGTCAAAGACAATACCTGAAACATTCCAGAGTAAATAACGGCATTATACTATTTAATGGTTATATACCTTAATAGAGGTTGAGGCATTTATATATGTATTTCTATCTTCAAAATGTATTTTTTATGATATCTCTGAATTCAGGTTGAATGTGTGCTTTGCACGAAACTTCATGGAGTACGTTTCCTATCTTTAATTTTGTCATATCGAGGACATACATTAAAAAGCGTGCTTATATGAATTCCTTTATTTTTGGATGTGTTTCATATTACTTATCAAACATGATGCGATATAAATACAGAAACACACACATAATAATGCGTGTATACATACTTATAAATATAGCTATAAATACATATACATGTATATATATATATATATATATAT
>NC_068985.1:14969680-14970657 GCF_001194135.2 Octopus bimaculoides
ATATATATATATATATATATATATATATATATATACATATATATATCAATATTATTTCTTATACTGAAGTGATGTAAAAATAATACACAAATACAAATAATATGTAAATAACACTGTGTGTGTGTGTGTGTGTGTGTAAACATGCATATATGTACCGATAGTGTTGCAAATTTTTCTACATGTACTGTATATCATGCAATCTATTGTTATAACAGTATAGTAAGCTTATATAGTCTGACCTGATGGGCTCATTGGTGACAAATAAGCGTCGCCTTAGAAACAGATATATTGTATGACCACATCTGCCTGAGACCAAGCTTGCAATACGATTACATACATAAGAAATTCTGCGCTCGAATTTACCATAGGAAATGAAACATTTTCAAAATTATGCATACCACTCAACATATGTATGTATATATTTAGACACACACACACACACACACACACACACACACACACACACAAACACACACACACACACATATATATACGTATGTATGGCTGGGGGTCGTAAATACATATTTTTAAAGATATCTGCATCTCTTACGCAAAATTTAAGCACAGATTTTACAAATATATAGGCATTTATGCGTATCTGTTATATATGATATATAAATATAAATATACACTCACACATACGCATGTAGGCACAGACAAACACATACACAAACCCCAAAACATTTCTTTTTACAAAACTATAAACGTATATATACAAATATTGATATGTATTTATACAAATATTTGTTTATCTATTTATACACACATGCGCACACACATATATACGTAAGCACACACACATATATATACGCAGACATATTTATACACGACTATATATATACATATATATATATATATGTATATATATATATATATATATATTGATAGATAGATAGATACAAATATATACTTACAAATGTATACAGATATATATTTATACAGATATATATATATATATATATATATATATATATATA
>NC_068985.1:14971252-14973206 GCF_001194135.2 Octopus bimaculoides
ATATATATATAAGCATATGCATGTATACATACATATATGCACAACCTACATCTACATGTATATATAGATGCATATTCGGGTACAGGACGTTAGACAAATGAACGGGAGCATAAAAACAAAACGGACTTTGTTTACAGACAACAGAACGAACACATAGGAAAACAAACAAGCCACTTGGAATTAATCCTTCATCAGCTGCCTCGCGGCATATTTCTGTGTGAATGGGTGGAATTTTGCCTTTTGCCCTTCATCAGTCAATAAAACAAAATTCAACTCATGTAATATGTATGTATGTATGTATGTATGTATGTATGTGTCATATGTATGTATGTGCTTGTCCACCACCACCGCTTGAAAACCAGCGTTGGTGTGTTGTGTTGTGTTTACGTTTCTGTAACTTAGTGGTTCGGCAGAAGTCTCCGATAGAATAACTATCAGGCTTTAAAAAGATAATTACTAGGGTTGATCCATTCGACTAAAGATTCTTCAAGGCGATGCTCCAGCATGGCCGAAGTCTAATGACTGAAACAAGCAGAAGGAGCTACAAGTTTTGTTCAATTTAGAAGTGACCACCCTAGTTCGGAAAAATCGATAATCCGGAAAGGCTTTGGAACTGAAGGATTCCTGAAAATCGATTTGTAATGGCGTATCGGTTTATATTCATATTCTCTTACTCATTTACTTGTTTCAGTCAGTTGACTGCGGCCATGCTGGAGCACCGGGGTTTTTAAGTTGAAGAAATCGACCTCAGGACTTATTCTTTGTAATCCTGGTACTTATCCTATCGGTCACCTTTGCCGAAGTGCAAAGTTGCTGGGACATAAACACACTAAAGTCGGTTGTTAAGTGACGGTGGGACAAACACGCACACACATAAATATATACATATATATATATATATATACGACGGGCTTCTTTCAGTTTCCATCTTCTAAATCCCCTCACAAGGCTTTGGTCAGCCTGAGGCTATTGTAGCAGACACTTGTCCAAGTTGCCACGCAGCGAGACCGAACCCGGAACCATGTGGTTGGGAACCAAGTTTCTTACCACACAGCTACGCCTGCGCCTATATATTAACTTAACTTTAACCTTTCTTTAAATTTATCAATAAAGTAAATATGGTAAGAAGCTGGCTTCCCACCCACATGGTTCCGGGTTCAGTCCCACTGCGTGGCACCTTCGACAAGTGTCTTCTACTATAGCATCGAGCCGACCAAAGCCTTGTGAGTGGATTTGATAGACGGAAACTGGAAGAAGCCCGTCGTATATATGTGTGTGTGTGTTTGACCCCTCCACCCCACCATCGCTTGACAATGGATGTCGGTATGCTTACGTTCCCGTGACCTAGCGGTTCGGCAAAATAAACTGGAGTGGCTGTGTGCTAAGTAGCTTGCTTACCAACCACAAGGTTCTGGGTTCAGTTCCACTGCATGGGACCTTGGTCATACATACATATATATATATATATATGTTTGTGTGTCTGTGTTTGTCGCTCCATCACCATCGCTTGACAACCGATGTTGGTGTGATTACGTCCTTGTAACTTAGCGGTTCGGCAAAATAAACCAATAGAATAAGTACTAGGCTTACAAAGAATAAGTCCTGGGGTCGGTTTGTTCGAATAATGCGGTGCTCCAGTATGGCCGCAGTCTAATGACTGAAACAAGTAAAAGAGTAAGAAAGTAAATCTAAAAAAAACAATAAATACTTAAGGCTGAAGAATTTTTCAGCTTAAAAAATAATTCCTCCGCTGGAATCGCCAAACTTTCACATAGAAATTAAAACAACAACAGCAACAAAACCCTGAAATTTCGTCCTGATTAAGAATTGTGGCTGCAACCCCAGTGATTCTCAACCAGGATCATTATGACCCCAGAGAGTCCATAAAGACTTTTGGGGTCCATTCAAGCAAAGAAGAAAATTGGAGACCTATGGTAGTATTTTAAGGGGGTAT
>NC_068985.1:14976618-14977576 GCF_001194135.2 Octopus bimaculoides
GTGGTGATGGTAGTGGTGGTGGTTGTCCTTATGATAGAGTTGTTGGTGGAGGTAGCGGTGGTGACAGGGCTAAGAATAGTGGGTGATAGTATTCTTTTCTATTCTAGGCACATGGCCCGAAATTTTTGGGGAGGGGGCCACTCTATTAGATCGACCCCAGTACGCAAAGGATGAAGGGCAAAGTTGACCTCGGCGGAATTTGAACTCAGAACGTAAAGACAGACGAAATACCGCCAAGCATTTCACCCAGCGTGCTAACGTTTCTTATTTCTTTATTGCCCACAAGGGGTTAAACATAGAGGGGACAAACAAGGACAGACAAAGAGATTAAGTCGATTACATCGACCCCCAGTACGCAGCTGGTACTTATTTTATCGACCCCGAAAGGATGAAAGGCAAAGTCGACATCGGCGGAATTTGAACTCAGAACTTAACGGCAGACGAAATACCGCTAGGCATTTTGCCCGGCGCTCTAACGTTTCTGCCAGCTCCGCCGCCTTTACTGGGTGATACTATTGACAGTGTGGAGGTGCGTGGCTAAGTGGTTGAGGTATTAACCTTGAGCAAGACACTTCATTTCCTGTTACACCAGTCCATTCAGCTAGCAAAAAATGCATTGTACTTGTAATGCAAAGGGACCAGCCTTGTCACGCTCTGTGTCACGCTGAATCTCTTCGAGAACTATGATAAGGTTACGCGTGTCTGTGGTGCACTCAACCACATGCACGTTAATTTCACGAGTAGGCAGTTCAGTTGATTGGAGCCCGTTCTGAGTTCAAATTCCGCTGAGGTCGACTTTGCCTTTCATCCTTTCGGGGTCGATAAATTAAGTACCAGTTACGCACTGGGGTCGATGTAATCGACTTAATCTCTTTGTCTGTCCTTGTTTGTCCCCTCTATGTTTAGCCCCTTGTGGGTAGTAAAGAAATAAGAAACAATAGCACGCCAGGCGAAATGC
>NC_068985.1:14983258-14984026 GCF_001194135.2 Octopus bimaculoides
ACGTACATACATACATACACACATACATACATACATACATACGTGCATATATATGTGTGTATGTGTGTATGTATATATGTATATATACGTGTGTGTGAGCATGTATATGTATACATTTGTACGTATCTCCGTGTTTTTCCTTAGTCTGAGTATTGTTTTCATCTGCACGTATATATATAAATATATATACGCGCGTCTGTGATACACGTAGAAAAAAAAGAAAAAAGCAAAAAGGAGAACGGAAAGAGAGAAAAGTAGAGAGTGAAAAAGAAAGAGTGGAAACAATATTCAAACCAGGTCGGCAAAACTTTAGAGATTTTATATTCTATTTTCTTATATTATCTTCCTGTCTTTTCTTTACCTTTTTTACGTTTTTAGTTCATCTATTTTTCAATCTTTTTCACGTTTTTTTTTGTCTTATTTTTGGGGGGTTTCTAATGAGAGAAATAAGCAAATTTTGTAATCAAGTGAAGGAAAAAAGGGGCATTTGAATAAATGTTTTGCGGCATCGATGTAAGGAAGGAAGATCTCTTAAAACATGTTTATGAAGCTATTAGTGCGAAAGGCAGGCTTTCATATCGTGTCTTACTAGACGTGTTTATTGCTTTAATTACTCCATGGATAAGTGAGCCGACAGTTTGAGAGGTCAATCTAAGAAACAATTTTATTACCTTCAACCAAAAAGAAAGAAGTGAGGATAAAGTTGAACGTTAGAGAAGAGAGAGAGAGAGAGAGAGAGAGAGAGAGAGAGAGAGAGAGAGAGAGAGA
>NC_068985.1:14985454-14986244 GCF_001194135.2 Octopus bimaculoides
ATATATATATATATATACGACGGGCTTCTTTCAGTTTCCGTCTACCAAATCCACTCACAAGGTTTTGGTCGGCCCGGGGCTATATAGTAAAAGACACTTGCCCAAGGTGCCACGCAGTGGGACTGAACCCGGAACCATGTGGTTGGGAAGCACACTTCTTATTTTTTTTGTTCATTATATACAGGTACGTGTGGATTCGCCATTATTTGTTTTATCTATTTTGATCAATTTTAGAAAACCTGAAGTATGTCTGACAATTCCGGAATGTATTGAACATTATTTTGTGCGTGACTTTTGGCCGAACCTGTATCATAGACAAAGAGTTTGATATGGAGCGAAACAACAGCCAGATACAACTGTTGCTGCTCTTCGCTGGTGTTCCCCTTCGCTTTCAAATTCTATTGTGAAGTAGTAGTAGTAGTAGTAGTAGTAGTAGTAGTAGTAGTAAGAATTTACAAAAAAAAACCAACAAAAAACAAAAGACGAAGACGGGTGCGTAAATAACAAACATGTATTAGGGATCTTGTTCAAAACTGGGGCACCAGTATTTTCTTAACGAAACACTTTGAAACTTGGGACACTGGTAGAATGTGTCATATAAAACATCTTTTTCTCTTAGTCTTCTTAACAAAAAAACGTACATCGCAAGTTATTTCATGTTAAAGTTGTCGTATTTCTGTAATTTCAACCAATCACTGACGTCTATTCAGCTGAATAGAGTTACTGTTGGGCGGTCATAAAAATGTTATTCCCTGTGACATATTTCATCCGGTTTAATCGTAATTTATAC
>NC_068985.1:14987426-14988770 GCF_001194135.2 Octopus bimaculoides
TGTTGCTTTAGCCCCAGGAGGACATCTCCTCCAGCTGGCTTATCGACACAAAAGTAGTAGAAGATATTGGTTCAGAGAATCATGCGACTACGACAGTAAACTCCTCTTATGGCTTCGGCTATCAGTCCACATAGTAATCAATTGTATAGTAAAGTGTTCATAGAGTATTCATAGGCGTAGGAGTGGCTCTGTGGTAAGTAGCTTGCTTACGAACCACATGGTTCCGGGTTCAGTCCCACTACGTGGTCCCTTGGGCAAGTGTCTTCTACTATATCCTTGGGCCGACCAAAGCCTTGTGAGGGGATTCGGTAGACGGAAACTGAAAGAAGCCCGTCGTATATATGTGTGTATATATATATGTATGTGTCTGTATATGCTTGTGTGTCTATGTTTATCCCCCATCAGCATCACTTGACAACCGATGCTGGTGTGTTTACGTCCCCGTAACTTAGCGGTTCGGCAAAATAGACCGATAGAATAAGTACTAGGCTTACAAAGAATAAGTCCTAGGGTCGATTTGTTCGACTAAATGCGGTGCTCCAGCATGGCCACAGTCAAATGACTGAAACAAGTAAAAGAGTAAAGGGTAAAGAGTATGTGAAGAAAATTGTTTCTATTATAAAAGAACCACAGTGTATTTTTACTCTGTTTACTTTTTACCGATCAAATCAACGTATTTTTGTTCAGTTCCGGTCTTTCATACATCGTATATATAAAAAGAGAATTTTGTGTGTATACTCAGAGTTAAACCGTTGATGTAATTACGATGCCCGGTAATCTGATGAGCTAGTTTTGTTCATTCGCTAGCGGCGAGCTGGCAGAATCGTTAGCACGCCGCGCGAAATGCTTAGCGTTATTTCGTCTGCCGCTACGTTCTGAGTTCAAATTCCGCCGAGGTCGACTTTGTCTTTCATCCTTTCGGGGTCACTAAATTAAGTACCAGTTGAACACTGGGGTTGATGTAATCGCCACATCCACTTCCCCCAAATAGCTGCCCTTGTGGTAAAATATGAAACCATTAATTTATGAATATACAGTTGTATTGTATATTGCTGAGCACACATATTAATGCAAACATGTACACTTACTACAGTTCCATATTCAAGAGATGAGGAATTATGTACATTATTTACATTTGACGGATATTTCTCCTCATCTTGTTTGTTGTTAACACAACGTTTCGGCTGATATACCATCCAGCCTTCATCAGGTGTCTTGGGGAAATTTCAAACCTGGGTTCTCATTCCTAAGGTATTTTTCGATGTTGTTGTTGTTGTTGTTGTTGTTGTTATTATTATTATTATTATTATTATTATTATTATTATTATTATTATTATTATTATT
>NC_068985.1:14992920-14999702 GCF_001194135.2 Octopus bimaculoides
TGTGTGCGTGTGTGTGTGTGTGTGTGTTTGTATAGATCGGTGTGTGTGTGTTTGTATAGATCGGTGTGTGTGTGTGTATGTCTTTGTATAGATCGGTGTGTGTGTGTATGTCTTTGTATAGATCGGTGTGTGCGTGTGTGTGTGTGCGTGTGTGTGTATGTGTGAGATGAACACCTCAACTGGCCATGATTATTTTTATTTTTAATTTAATTTCCTGGCGGAATGTAACCAAGAAAAGGACGACCATCGGACGGATGGATGTCCGCGTTTGAAATAACATTTATGGCGGCTTTTATGCATTTTTTATTCATTTATTCATCTTTAACAGGGAGCTAGGCTTGTTCACAGGTGGACATTGATGGAAGTTTTACTACCATTGAAACCCTTCTTTTTTTGAAAAATAACTTTAACGATTCCACCAATAAGCGGAGACACATTCATACACACACACACACACACGCATAAGCACACATATATACATACATATATATATGCACACATGTATATACATACATACACACACACATATATATATATATATATACACACATATATATATATATATATATATATATACATGGTTATACACACACCCATATATTCATTCACATATTTATCTACACGTATATATGCATAAGTATACATACATACATACATACATACATACACACACACACACACACATATATATATATATATATATATATATATATATATATATATATATATATATATATATATATATATATATATATATATACACATGCATATATGTATTCGTGTGTGTGTGTATACATTTATATATATATTTACATATATACACATATATGCATTCACAAACGCGTGCGTGCACATGTACGCATGTGTGTGACGTGCGTCTGCATATGAGTATGACACTGTGTGTGTGTGTGTGTGCGTGCGTGCGTGCGTGTGTGTGTGTGTGTGTGTCTGTGTGTGTGTCTGTGTGTGTCTCTGTACGTGTGCGGGCTTAAATGTCTTTCACTGGTGAAGCGGTATTGTTATCGTGTTATGATTGTCGCTTTGATGTGTCTTTCTATAATAGATTCATTGCAGGTTTTAATGTTATTGCCAACTAATAATAAAGGTATCAACTGACATTGAAGTTACTCTAACAAACAAACAAAAATAGAAGGAAACAAACCAACAACAAAAAAAAAAGCATGGACAAGACAACTTAATAATAACAATAATAATTCTTATTTTATAATTGCCACAAGGGCAGCGGATGAAGGGACAATACGAGGACAGGTTACAAAAAATGGCGGATGGGTTGGTATCGAGTAAAATGAAGATTAAAAGTGTACACGTTATACAAAATTTAGTAATTTCTCTGAGAGGAGAATCGTCATCCTTGTTTGATCAAGGTACTCCCGGTAATCTAAAAGTACCCTCACAAAAGTAAGTACCCACTACAGTTGTATTTCTTATTTCTTTATTGCCCACAAGGGGCTAAACATGGAGGGGACAAACAAGCACAGACAAAGGGATTAAGCCAATTGCATCGACCCTAGTGCGTAATTGGTACTTTATTTATCGACCCTGAAAGGATGAAAGGCAAAGTCGACCTCGGCGGAATTTGAACTCAGAATGTAACGGCAGACGAAATACCGCTGAGCATTTCGCCCGGCGTGCTAACGTATCTGCCAGCTCACCACCTTCTATCGTTGTATTTCTCTGGTAACATTCGCATTCTGAGAGTTAGGTTATTTACTCAAGAGTTAGGTTATTTACTCAAGTCATACTCGCCACTTTTCACCAACCATTTATTAGATTTACAACAAGAAAACAACACCTTTCCAATCCAACCACTCCACTCTCGCCTTGCTCTCTGTGCCGTCCCTGAAGTATTTGCTAAGAGTTTGGCCGACTAGGAAAGCTTCTGTTTTCAGTCCTTTCAATTTTCTCTACCATACAATCTCTTTCGCTTTAGCCACTTGAGGAAAATCGTCTGCTCTTCTCAGACAAAGAAGGCGGCGAGACGATTTTTATAATGAAGTCAATATAATTTCTTAGTTCAAAAATGCTCGTAACTAAATAAACGCTTCCTGAATAAACGTTTCCGTTGTTCTGCTCGCATCTGGACAAGCTCTTCTCTCCCTCTAGATTTTATCCTTAATTGATAATGTACTCCGCTATGACTCTCAGGCTAAGGTCTTCTGGAAATCGTCCATAGTCCACAAGATGAAAGTTCACCAGAACTGATTGTTCATTTGATCTTGATGATTTATTGGTGCGATCGTTAAAACCTTTGTCTTTCTTATTTAAAAAAAAAAAAGAAGGGTTTCGATGGTAGTAAAATTTCCATCAATGTCCACCTGTGAACAAGCCTAGCTCCCTGTTAAAGATGAATAAATGAATAAAAAATGCATAAAAGTCGCCATAAATGATATTTCAAACGTGGACAGCTATCCATCCGATGGTCGTCTTTATCTTGGCTATATTCCGCCAGGAAATTAAATAAAAAAAATTTTTTTTTAAAGAAATCATGTCGTCCTTGCCCAGTGCTTATTCTCCATAGAATTTTACGGCTGCGAACTCGCGAACACATTATTCGACTTGTAGTGAAATGTGAACGTGTAACAACATTTCACGCGCTAATTTTAAGTCTCCACTTGATCTGGGACTGCAGCTCTGTCAAAGAAACGCACCGTTGGGATAAACACTCGACATATGGCGAATACACCTGCACACTGTCGAATAACCTTTGCATCGTCCGTTGCAGCATATATCAGAGGTTCTTTTGGGGCCACATAATACCCTTAGCGCCCCCACCCCTATTTTTGTGTATAAATAAATATTTTATATTTTACTTATTTATATATATTATGACTCATTTGATATTTAATATATTATATAATTTAGGCGTAGGAGTGGCTGTGTGGTAAGTAGCTTGCTTACCAAACACATGGTTCCGGGTTCAGTCCCACTGCGTGGCACCTTGGGCAAGTGTCTTCTACTATAGCCTCGGGCCGCCCAAAGCCTTGTGAGTGGATTTGGTAGACGGAAACTGAAAGAAGCCCGTCGTATATATATGTATATATATATGTATGTATATGTTTGTGTGTCTGTGTTTGTTCCCTCCCCCCAACATTGCTTGATAACCGATACTGGTTTGTTTACGTCCCCGTAACTTAGCGGTTCGGCAAAAGTGACCGATAGAATAAGTACTAGGGTTACAAAGAATAAGTCCTGGGATTGACTTGCTCGACTAAAGACGGTGCTCCAGCATGGCCGCAGTCAAATGACTGAAACAAGTGAAAGAGTAAAAGAGTAATACTATAATAATATAATAAATTCATAGCATCCCCCAATTCACTGCCTTCCTCCCAACGACACCTTTTTATCTTAGGCACCAGCGGCCACCTGGTCCGTCTTAAGGCTCACCGGGGGGCGGTAGCGCCCACTTTGAGAACCTATGACATATATGAAACAAGGTTTTCTCATTATTCTCTCAAAGCACGAGGAAAGAAGGCTTCTAAAACATTCATCATGTAAAATTCATAATATATATAAGCAAAAAAATGGTTCACATTCTGTCGGTTACGATGACAAGGGTTCCAGTTTAATCTGACCACGTGAACAACCTGCTCATGAAATTAACGTGCAAATGGCTGAGCACTCCACAAACACACTTATCCATAACGTAATTCTTAAGGAGGTTCAGCGTGACACAGAGTGTGACAAGGCTGGCCCTTTGAAATACAGGCACTACTCATATATTAAGTGTCTTACTCAAGGGTACAACGCAAGCCAGGAATCGAACGCTCGACCTTACTGTCTTGAGCCGAATATCCTAACCGCTCAGCCACCGTCCATCACTTGACAAATAAAAGAGGTTAATAAGACAATATGACCTTCTCTATGGCATTCGCATAGGAATTAACAAAGTAAAGGATTTAAATTGGTTGCAACAAAGAATTAAAAAGGAGTCGCGAATTCTGCTCACTTGGAGGATCGTCACGTATTCCATTTATTTTTTGTGTGTTATTTAGTTATCTTTCGAATAATAACTTGATTAAATGGATTAATCCATGGAGGACCTTATTCGGAAGTTAAAACGTTTCTCTTAGGCTATTCTCAGTTCTGCGAATGCTTTTTTTAAATATTTTATTTTAGTGTCCATTCTGTACTCTTCTTAACCTCCAATTCATTAAGTTGTAAATAATACACACACGCCCGCACGCCCGTGTACGTACGATTGTATTTATATATATATAAAATATGATAGCAAATAGACCGCCCTCCTAGTGGTTTTCTTCTAATTGCTAAATGGTATTTACACTTCTGGTTCCTAATTTGTATAGATTTTCCGATATGTTATGTCTAATTTTCCGTTGAATTCTTTGTTCTTTTAACACTACTCATCCACCGCAGTAAATGAAGGACATAACTACAGAAAAGTGCCCCGTCGATTTGTTTTCTTATAAATTTCTAAAAAATGGATATTTATTAATGAAAGCATCTTTAAATACGTTCCAGATACTGTAGATTACGATTATATCGGAATTTATGGAGGAAAACTTTTGGAGAGCGAGGTTTCGGATAATTCACACGATGAAGTTTTGTCTCCTCATAACTTTCAAGAAAATGGCTGTTTTATTAATGAAATGAATCCCCTTTGATTACTATTTTATTCTGGTGCCCCCCCCCTAATCATTCGATGTTTAGAAACTAGTTTTATAAAATGTTATTTATTAATGTTTTTCCCTGTATTAACTTGTGTAGGTTGAATTCTGTAAAATGCTAGAGAGATATAGCTGTTTCTTGCAATACATACTAATATCTTTGTCTAAAGCAAACATTTTTCAGCGGCCCTTAAAATACTATTGTGGATCCCTAGTTTACTATTGTACTATTTGGACTCCCAAAAATCTGATGTGGATCCTCAGGGGCCATGTGGACCTTGGTTGAGAAACCACTGTTTAATATAGTTTCCGTTAACCAGATGCACTCCCGGTACATCAGTCAATCCGGGATTATGGTAGAAGATACTTGTCCAAGATGCCACGTAGTGGGACTGAACCCAAAACCTCGCAGCTGCATAGCAAGATTCTTAACCACACAGCTATTCTTGCACCTTATTAAAATATTTGCGAATGCAGGCTAACGAGGGACTGTCGAGAGTCGGTAGAAATAACAATCAAATCTATTTTAAATCACAGCCTAATATTTCGAAAATGGAAGGACCCATTGCATCATGGTAATCCTAGATATGAACGCAAGGGAAATAAAGCAAGGCAGGATAGTCACATGTGGAATACTTTTGATTATACAGTTCTATATTTAAGAGAAAAGGAATTATTTACATTATTTACATTTGACGGATATTTGTCCTCATCTTGTTTGTTGTTAACACAACGTTTCGGCTGATATACCCTCCAGCCTTCATCAAGTGTCTTGGGGAAATTTCGAACCTGGGTTCTCATTCCTAAGGTATTTTTTCGATGTTATTATCATTATTAGTGTTCAGGTCATTGCCTGGAATCGAACTCGGAATCTTGGGGTTGGTAGCCCGCGCTCTTAACCACTACGCCATATGCCCTGCCTGGATGATAATAATAACATCGAAAAAATACCTTAGGAATGAGAACCCAGGTTCGAAATTACCCCAAGACACTTGATGAAGGCTGGAGGGTATATCAGCCGAAACGTTGTGTTAACAACAAACAAGATAAGGACAAATATCCGTCAAATGTAAATAATGTAAACAATGTACTTTTGATTATAGTTCTGTCTTCCAGGTCGTGGTTGACCTAGGTCTAAACGACACAACTTCGTTCGCGTATATGCTCTTTACGAGAAGGCTTTACGCAATTCTTAATCATTGTTGGTAGCAATCTTGCAATGCAGTGACTGTATAGTAGTATTCCTATCATCCCTTTGGTAATCAGAGAAAGAAGAACGCGTTATGCATGACACTATTGGAGAAGCGGTGGCGGCACATGGCCTAGTAGTTAAAGCAGCAGACTCGCGGTCGAGGGATCGCGGATTCGAATCTCAGACCGGGCGATGTGTGTATTTATGAGCGAAATACCTAAGCTCCACGCGGCTCCGGCAGAAGGTATTGGCGAACTTCTGCTGACTCTTCCGCTACAACTTTCTCTCAATCTTTCCTCCTGCATCTAGCAGCTCACCTGCGACGGACCGGCGTCCCGTCCAGGTGGGGAACCTATACGCCTATGAAACCGGGAAACCAGCCCTTATGAAGCAGGCATGACTCGAGAAGGAAGAAACAATATATTGGAGAAGCTCGGAAAAAATAGCCAGTGATCCCTTTCTTTGGAAACCTATGCTTGGAGATGTAGATATCGGCAGACCAAGAAGAGCATATTTCAAACAAGAAGAGCACTTATCAATCAACTTGTGGAAGGCACTGGATATTGGGCTGAGGATATGAAAACAGCTACAGAAGACCAGGACCTCTGGCATGGAAGAGATGCATTGGTCCACTCAAATCATCCAACCGGATAGATAGGCAGATGCTCGTGACAGTAGGTTCACGAAGAAGATCTCTACGTGTTCTTTCGACCTGCGAAAAGTAGCTGTTAAAATCACTCTCTACCGTCTTAAAAAATAAGGTAGGCGCAGGAGTAGCTGTGTGGTAAGTAGCATGCTTACCAACCACATGGTTCCAGGTTCAGTCCCACTGTCTGGCACCTTGGGCAAGTGTCTTCTATTATAGCCTCGGGCCGATCAAAGCCTTGTGAGTGGATTTGGTAGACGGAAAATGAAAGAAGCCCGCCGTATATATATATATATAT
>NC_068985.1:15001497-15002097 GCF_001194135.2 Octopus bimaculoides
AGATAGATAGATAGAGAGAGAGAGAGGGAGAGAGGGAGAGAGAGAGAGAGAGAGAGAGAGAGAGAGAGATAAAGTACCAAATTGAAAAAGTATTAGTACTGGGTTTGATTTGAGCGACTAAGCCCTTCAAGGCAATGCTCCAGTATGGCCGTAGTCCGATGATTGAAGCCAGTAAGAGAAGAATAGAACGTGCGTGTGTGCGAGAGAAAGAGCGGGGAGGGAGAGTGGGCGGGAGAGTGGGGAGGGACGACGGAGGGACTACGAGCGAGAAATTACTTGTAAACACATACACACACATACACGCACACACACACATATACACACACATATACACACACATACACACGCATACACACATATACATACACACACATACACACACACATACACACACATACACACACATAGACACATATATACACGCACACACATACACACATACACGCACACACTTACACGCACACACACTCATATACACACTCATACACACGCATACACACATATACACACATACACACATGCACATACATATACACACACATACACACACACATACACACACATACACACACATAGACACATATATACACGCACACACAT
>NC_068985.1:15002892-15003511 GCF_001194135.2 Octopus bimaculoides
TTTTGCCTAGCGTGCTAACTTTTCTGCCAGCACGCCGCCTAAAATATAAGTAAGATATAGTAACAAACGAAATAAATAAAGAACGAACGAACGAGCTATATAAAGAATGAAGAAGAAAAGAAAGAAGATTAAAAGGCAAGGCAGGGCTAAATGGAAGGAAAGAAGAGAAGTCGGGATGGTTGAGTGAAATTGAGATGTCTAACAGGATTAAGTTAACAAACTTTTAACGATGACAGTGCATGGTGAGGGCAGTCTCTATGGTCAATATTAGAGGGCGGGTGAGGGTAGGAGGGGTTTTTTGGCGCCGGTAGACGGTCATTTCGCCACACCTGAGTGACGGGAAAACGGACACACACACACACACACACACACACATACACACACACACACACACACATACACACACACACACTCATACGCACATATGCGTACATATGTATAACATATAGAAACACGTATACTTTGAGAGGGTCGAACTGATATGTGTGCGTGTGCGTGTGTATGTGTGTGTGTGTTTGTGTATACATACATTTATGTATGTATATATCTATATCTACATATATATATATATATATGTGTGTGTGTGTGTGAGGTGTGTGTGTATGTATATATATATGTG
>NC_068985.1:15003521-15009020 GCF_001194135.2 Octopus bimaculoides
ATATATACACACATATATGTATATATATATATATATATACACTCACACACACATGCACACACATATATAAATTCAATTTGGATATGAACTTTGCAGTTTATTCAATCTATTCTCTCTTGTTTACACACACACACACACACACACACACACACACACACACACACATACGCACATACGCACGCGCGCACCCACCCATACACACACACAGACGGGGAGAAACACAGACAGACACACAGACAGACATTAATACAGAGGAGGAAGAGTGAGTTTGACAAGGTGTGTGGTAGGGTTAAATAGTCATAGAAAAAGAATTATACACACAAACACACACACACACACACACACACACACACACACACACACACACATAGCATAAGATACCTGTGTCTGTGTGTGTGTATAGGTGTGTGTATATAGGTGCGTATATATATATGTGTGTGTGTGTGTGTGTGTGTGAAGTCAACTGTTTCAATGTCGTGTTCATGATTTATCTCCGCCTTCCATAGATCCCTATTATTCTCCTTTATCCGTCTTATTAATTATGATAATAAACTCGGCTCCCCTCAGTACTCATAGACCGACAACAGGACCACCCCTTCTGCTTTGCCCCGTCTCCTGGCCCAGTCACACAACAACAAATATTTACAATAAACACACAGAGATTATCCAGTGCAAACTTACTAATTCGTATTTTCGTCTTTGTGTTAAGCGGCTATTTTCACACTTGCTTTCACCCCAATTTCATGATTAAACGATTATCGTTGTTGACGTTGCTGCTGTTGTTGATGGTGATGGTCGATCAGGCCTCTGATCAAAGCTATTCCAACCGTGACAATCCAACTGTATTTTCTTATTTGCAGGAGACATGTCTAAAACTACATCGTCAAATGGGACTTTCGGTTTCATTTTCTCTGTTTTTTTTTTCAAGGCACTAAGGGGCGACTTAAAGAAGATTCAGCCGCCATATTCTTATCGTTCAACTTTCTGTCCAGATCTGCTCGAACAGAACTTTGATCAAAATCATTCTCGTCGTGATCACGCGTTAAATTTTTCCCCCTCATGGCCACAAGGTAAAGGTATGGGTGTGTGGTTAAGAAGCTAGGTTTGCAACCATGTGGTTTCGTGTTCGGTCTCACTGCGTGGTATCGGGGGGCAAATATCTTCTATTACAGCCCCGGGCTGACCAATGCCTTGTGAGTAAATTTGATAGACGAAAACTGTGTGGAAGCCCGTCGTAAATACATATATATGTGTGTGTATATATATATATATATATATATATATATATATATATACACACACTCACACAGAGGACAATATGGACAAAGTAAAATTACTACCTGCTTTTATAGCAAGTTGATGCAAGTAGTTTATCCTGCCCCCCTCCGACTTTTAGTTCATGTAATTGAAACAACCGCATTATTTATGGGATGACCTAATATATATTTATATATATAAATGTATATGTGTGTGTGTGTATGTGTGTCTGTGCGTGTATGTGTGTATACCAAATCCACTCACAAGGCTTTGGTCGGCCTGTATTAGAAGACTCTTGGCCATGGTGCCACGCAGTGGGACTGAACCTGGAACTATGTGGTTAGGAACCAAGCTGCTTATCACACACACACACACTCTCTCTCTCATACACACACACACACACTGGAGAATCTTTACGCCTGTACATACATGATTTATATTGATGTGTATAAATATATATGATTCAATTACATTGATTGAATATCTTCATTTATGCGTTCGGGAATCTGCTTGACTGCCTAGGATTTGCGTTTTCAATTTCCTCTACTCTGTATCTTTTCGCATTGGTTCTCTATGAGCACTCCGTAAATAGCCCATGTTGTGTGTGTGTGTGTGTGTGTGTGTGTGTGAAAAACATGCGAAGAAGCCGTTTGTAAAATGCTATTCGCTGAAAGGCAGCACTGAGCTGAAAGAATATTGAGAACGTCGAAGTCAAATCGTAAAAAAAAAACAATGATAAATAGATAGATAAATAAATAAATCATATACCGACTATGTGTCACAGATCAGCTGGATCGGGTTTGGCCTGGGGCTACAGAACAACAACGACAGGTTAGCAAGCCACCTGTGTCAAGTGTTTCTTGCTACTAGCAAACAAAATGTCGCCCTGTTTATTACAATGATAATTACATTGCAGCTATAATAGACATGAAGTAAATTACCGCAGCTGATGCAAATGTATAGTGAACTTGACATTATAATTAGTACAATTGATTTGATTATATTAATTTGCTTCAATCCTGGAGTTAATTAACAAAGTATCAATGCGTGACACTGAAGTAAGTCTATGTGATAATGGCGTTGAGGTGAAACTCAACAGCGGAGCGTTTCATCGGTTATTGATCCTTTCTATTACAAGACACAAGGCCTGAAATTTTGGAGAAAGGAACTAGTCTAATGCATCTCGACCAGTTTTTGCTTGTGGACCCATTTGAGTCATATTCTGCTAGGATGGACCCTCATAAACGTTCCATGTTTGAAATAAACTTTTGTATTTTTATAATTTTCTTTTTAGTTGCTTCAGTCACTTGACTGCGGCCATGCTGCAGCACCGTCTTTAGTCGAGCAAGTCGACCCCAGGACTTATTCTTTGTAAACCAAGTACTTATTCCACCGGTTAATTTTGCCGAACCGCTAAGTTACTGGGACATGAACACACCAATTTCGGTTATCAAGCGATGGTGTGGGTGGGGGGGTCAAACTCAGACACACAGACATATACATACATACATACATATATACATATATATAAAGACGGGTTTCTTTCAGTTTCCGTATGTTGGAGGAACAAACAGACACACAAACATAAACACACACACACACACACACACACACACACACATATATATATATATATATATATATATATATATATATACGACGGGTTTCTTTCAGTTTCCGTCTACCAAATCCATTTAGAAGGCTTTGGTCGGCCCGAGGCCATAGTAGAGGATGCCACGCAGTGGGACTGAACCCGGAACCATGTGGCTGGTAAGCAAGCCACTTACCACACAGCCATGCCTAAATATATTTAGGAATTGTATTAAAATATTGTAAAAATATTTTATGTATTATAGAAGGTGTAACCAATTTATTGCACAAGCATTTTAACAACTAAATCTTATATGAACCCCAAAGGGTCATGTAGACCTCGATTGAGAACCATTGAGTGGGTAAATCGATTACATCGACCCCAGTACCAAACTGGTACTCTATTTTATCGATTCTGATGATGAAACTCAAATTCGATCTTCGTGGCATTTGAAGTCAGAACGTAAAGAACTGGAAGAAATACGACTAAGCATTTTGTCCGACGCACTAATGATTCCGCTAGCTTGCCGCCCTATTTCTTTGATTTCTGGTTTAAAATTTTGATTGAGTTGGTAAGTCGATTACAACAACCCCCGTGCTCAACTGATACTTATTTTATTAACCCCCAAATGGATAAAAGGTAAAGCAGACCGCGTTGGAATTTGAACTCAAAAGTGTAAAGACGGACGAAATGCCGTTAAGCATTTTCCCCGGGCACGTTAACGACTCTACCAGCTCGCCTACCTCTGATGATTATTAATATAATATTTTAAAGGCGGTGAGCTGGCAGAAACGTTAGCACGCCGGGCGAAATGCTTGACGCTATTTCGGCCGTGTGAACGTTCTGAGTTCAAATTCCGCCGAGGTCGACTTTGCCTTTCATCCTTTCGGGGTCGATTAAATAAGTACCAGTTACGCAGTGGGGTCGATATTATCGATTGGCCCTCTCTCCATAAAATTTCAGGCCTTGTGCCTAGAGTAGAAATGCATATGATATATTAACACATGCAAATTCCACCGAGGCCGACTTTGCTTTTTACCCTTTCGGGGGGTCGATGCAATAAGTACCAGGTAAATACTGGGGTTGATACATTCGACTCCCCCCTCACTCCCACCAAAATTGCTGGCCCTGTGCCAGAATTTGAAATCAATATATGTATTAACACATGAATGTAACAAACGTTTATACATATGTTTCGTATGTCTATTATACGTGTTTAAGCGCGCGCGCACACACACACACACACACATACACACTCACGTACATCTGTCTCTGTATGTGTTACATATGTGTGCGTGCCTCTGTGTGTGTGTGTGTATGTGTGTGTGGTTTGTAACAGCAGTTTTATAGAGAGAATTTTTCTTCAGATGCCACGAACAAGGTGTTTGTACTTGTTGAATTTGCACAGATGAAAGGTTAGACAGCCGTGTACGACTTGCAAGACGAAGGCAGGAGGTGGGAGAAGAGAATGAGGTGGGGGCAGAGGAGAAAGAAATAAGAGGAAATCGGGTTTAGTTAGAGGAGGGTCCTGGAGGGTTGGTGGGGGTTGTTTCAAAGTAGACGAAAGAAGGATGTGGAAGGAGATGATGGGGAAAAAAAAATGAAAATAAAAATGGTGAACGACGAACATCTGCAACCGCAAATAAAACAGACGACGACGATGTCACTATGATAAAACAATTACGAGTCGGGGTCGACGAGCAGATATTAATATAATATTAATGAAAATAAGTGACAATGACGGATTTGTAAAGAATCCCAGCCTTGACATTGATTTGTGGGCGTCTGTAAACAACTAGCGAGTAAATACAGACAGGGTGGAATATATGTAAGAAGATAAGGAGATGATGATGATGATGAGGAGGAGGAGGATGAGGAGGAGGAGGATGATGATGAAGGGGGAGACGAAGAAAAAGAAGATGAAGAAGATGAAGATGAATGTGCCCCGGCTGAGAACCAATTGGTTTAGCCTACATCTCAATTTGGCCCTGAGAGCAGTGCAGTATAGAGAAATTGTTCATCCTCATCTCTCCAACAAAAAGTTCTTCGTAGAAGTACCCTATTCGAAATGTCGTTAGAATTTAGTTTCCCTCCTTTCGGCACATAAAATTCATTTTATTTTACAAATGTCCTTACCCTACGAAACTAGGTGTCTGTAGATTCAGAGTGAACGGACCAAAGATGAAATACAAAAATCGATCCCTTGGAATTCCTGACAAGAAAAATACAAGAAAAATGTCTTATTTTAAAACTAAAAATCATAGTGATGTACTTGCATAGCAAGTTACCTGATTTGAGATCGTGTGCTGGAACGAAAACAATTTGTCAAAATATTTTCGACCTGTTCACTGACAAAATTCTGTGCTAGCAGAATGTTGAAGTGAATCTAACGGTTTTTGTGTGTTATTTTAAATGGCTTATAAACACCTTCCACGCTGTAAAAATCATAGATTTCCACTTTAAACTGGAAACTGAAATCGGGTTGATGCTTGGATATCGCTTTGAGGGGTTTAAACGAATAAATTAGCCTCAATACCTATTCTAGAGCCTGGTGCTTATTCTGTCGGCCCCTTTTGCCAAACTGCTTCATTACTGGGATGAAAACAAAACAGCACCGTTATCAAGCGGTGATGGGGAACAAACGCAAACTC
>NC_068985.1:15009125-15009930 GCF_001194135.2 Octopus bimaculoides
TTTTTTCTTTCCTTTAAAAATCGGCACGAACTTTCCGGACAACCCAATAGATATATACATTTACACAACGTGCTTCTTCCGGTTTCTGTCTACTAAATCCTTTCACAAGGCTTTGGTCGCCCCGGGGCTATAACAGGAGACACTTGCCCAAGGTAACACACAGTGGGACTGAACCCGGAACCATACGGTTGGTAAGCAAGCTTCTTACTTCACAGCCAAGCCTAACTTATCTAAAAATGTATATTTGAAGCGTGGGATGCATAGAAAAGAGGACCTTATATAATTTTGACTGTTGTTTGGGTTTTTATTATCCTGTTATACAGATTATCCAGTAATTTTGGTTCAGATTATTCAGAAATTGCACTTGTATAAGACGAGTGTAATACCCAACAAGATGTATAATCCTCAGCTGTTTAAAGTATTGACGACGAGGATAAATTTCATTGCAATCCGAGGTACCTTCCGTTGGATTGAAAAAAAATGTGGCGCTTTGCATATGCTATGTCTGTCTGTCTGTATGACTCTCTCACACACACACACTCATGCACGTGTATGTGTGTATGCATATATGTGCTTGTGTATGTGTGTGTGTATGTGTGTATGTATATGTCTGTGTTGGCTGTGTGGTAAGTAGCTTGCTTACCAACCACATGGCTCCGGGTTCAGTGCCACTGCGTGGCAATTTGGGCAAGTGTCTTTTACTATAGCCTCGGGCTGACAAAAGCCTTGTGAGTGGATTTGGTAGACGGAAACTGAAAGAAGCCCGTCGTATACACACACACACACACACACATACATACATATA
>NC_068985.1:15011388-15019675 GCF_001194135.2 Octopus bimaculoides
ATGTATATACATATGTGTGCATATGTACATAAATATACAAATACCTCTTTTCCTCTCTCTCTCTTTCTTTCTCTCTCTCTTTCTTTCTCTCTCTCTCTTTCCCTCTCCATCTATATTTACATGTGTATGTCTATGCATATGTGTATGTATGTATTGTGTGTGTGTGTGTGTGTGTATGTGTGTGCGTGCGTACGTGCGTGTGTTGTGCGTGTGTGTGTGTGTATGTGTGTGTGTGTGTTTGTGTGGCGGTAACAATACTGAATGAAAATAAAAGTTTTAAAAAAAAGGATGGAAGATTTGTAAAACGGTAATCTTCAGTTGATGAATGTTAAGCGTTATTGTGCGAAATGTATTTTGGAGTAATTAAGCTGAAATGAAAACGAAGACGACGACGATGACGATATAATTGGCGAAATAGATAGATAGATAGATAGATAGATAGATAGATAGATAGATAGATAGATAGATAGATAGATAGATAGATAGATATGGAAAGAGAGAATGAAAGGGAGATTAGAAGAAGAAGAAGAAGAAGAAGAAGAAGAAGAAGAAGAAGAAGAAGAAGAAGAAGAAGAAGAAGAAGAAGAAAAAAGAGAAGAAAAAGAAGAAGAAAAAGAAGAAGAAAAAGAAGAGGAAGAAGAAGAAGAAGAAGAAGAAGAAGAAAAAGAAGAAAAAGAAGAAGAAGAAGAAGAAGAAGAAGAAGAAAAAGAAGAAGAAGAAGAAGAAGAAGAAGAATAAAGAAAAAAGAGAAAGAAGAAGAAGAAGAAGAAGAATTATGTAAATCTTTATATTATAAACGAAGCATTCTTTATTTACATACTTTAATAGCAATTAAAAAAATGATGATGCATTAATGATGGTGATGATGATGATGATGAGGAGGAGGAGGAGGAGGAGGATGAGGATGATGATGATGATGATGATGATGATGATGATGGTGATGATGGTGATGGTGATGATGGTGATGATGATGATGATGATGATGATGATGATAAAGAGGAAAAGAGGAGGTAGAGAAGGAGAACTTGACTACAATAGTGACAGTAATTCTTTGTTAATTTTGGCAGAAAGCCTGCCGTTTAAGGAGGAGGTGTAAGTCAAATACATCGACTTCCAGTACTCAACTGGTACTTATTTTATCGATCCCGAAATGATGAAAGGCAAAGTCTGCCACCTCGGTGGTAGTTGGACACAGAACCTAAAGCGCCGGATGAAATACCACTGAGCACTTTGTCCGGCACAGTAACGATTCTGTCAATTCGCATCTTTACTCGGTACAGGAAAACAGCCAGTAGAGATATGTTTGTCCACTTACAATTCAGCACTTCCACTCGGTGCCAAATTAGGATACGCCAGAAATGTACTTACACGCATCCAGAGCAAGTGCAACAGGAGAGAGGACAAGGTGACCCACACTACACGCTTCCTAGAAATATTAGAAACCAACGGGTACCCTATATCCATTATAAATCGGCTTAAGTACCCAAAAGGAACAACACACAGAACACACAGAAAACCTAGTAACACATGCTTTCTTAAAATACCCCATTTTAGCGAGAGGATAACTACATCAATCCGAAGAGCCATAAGAAGGGAAGGATTAGACATAGAACTAGCCCACTCCGGCCCCTCTCTGAGAAGACTCCTCGCAAGACACCTTGCAAGGGACAGCAATCAATGCACACTAGCAAACTGTCCCATCCGTGACACAGACTTATGCCAACGGGTAAATGTTGTGTATAGAATACAATGTAACAAATGCAACAGGTTCTATGTGGGTAGCACAACAAGACCGTTACACATTCGCATCAAAGAACATCTGAACACGAGAGTCTCCTCCTTCAGAAAACATCTAGACAGATGCCGGAACACCGACAAAAGCATAACAGTCACAATTGAGGCCATTGAAAGAAATTTGGGTAATTTAAGAATTAAAGAAGCTATACTTATACACAGACTAAGGCTCCAAAATCAACAACAGGCTGGAGCTAAGCAGTCAATATTTTCTCTAGCTACATCTGGATGCGTGTAGGTTCTTTTTTGATGACATGCTCATGTATTATCCATAAAGAAAAAGGGTGGGGGAAAAAGGTAACTGCACGTATAATACATAACTTAGAAACAGCGCTACGATGTGCCAGCACACACGAGCCTGAGACATGGCCGCTCTCACGCACTTCTCACGAGGAATTCCGGAAGGAGCTTCGTGAGCACAGTGCAGAGACACTTCCGGGGAAAAAGAAAAACGGAAAATAAATAAATATATAAATAAAACTGTTGGATAATCGATTGTAGCAGTGACTCGATCAATTCCTAGGGATATCTGAAGATGGGATTTTTATTCCAGAATATCATATCAGACTATGGATGATTAAATTACAACAGTTATTATAGTCCATTGTTGTTATTATAGTGCATTGTTGTGCCATTCAAGACACATTATATTTTACAAACAATATACAATGCTTCAAGCGAACTTCAAAACTCTCCTAAAAATAATAATAATAATAATAATAATAATAATAAAGAAGGAATATATTCACAGAGACGAAAGAATGAAAGCAAAGTCGACCTCGGCAGAATTTGAACGGGTGAAATACCCCAAAGCAATTCAGAGAAGGAGGGGGAGGAGGAGGAAAAGGAAGAAGAGGCGAAAGAGGAGGAGGAAGAGGAGGAGGAAGAAGGAAGAAGGAAGAAGAGGAGAAGGAAGAAGGAAGAAGAGGAGAAGGAAGAAGAGGAAAAGGAAGAAGAGGAGGAAGTGGAGGAGGAAGTGGAGGATGAAGAGGAAGAATGGATGTGGGAGGGAGGGAGAGATAGAGGTGGGAGGGGGAGATGGAGGAGAGAGGAGTATATGGAAGAAGGAGGTATTTTGGTCCGAATGTTGGCCCAGAATGGGCTACACTAAAAGTCCTCAAGGATCATATGAGGTGGCGTTAAAGTGGGTAACAGGTTAAATCTACCACCAAAGTAGGCAGAAGCGGCATTTGAAATCAGAACGCTAACCGTTGCTAAAGCATTATCACATAGAATTTTTTAACATTTAATATCTTTGTGTAAGAAAAACAACACATCCCATGAATTTCCTTAATGCTGTAATTATTTCCATCTTGAATGAAATGCCTTGCTTCATAACATGCTTAATTTAATAAGTCATAAGTTATGTCATGCTGGCAATTTCTAAAAAGAATGAAATAGTACTATAAATGACTACCAGTGACGAAATATAAGCAGAGAGCCTCATGTAAAATAGATCCAATGGCTAGTTTGTCCGCTCTTTTTTTTTATTTTGTCTTTTGATCTTTTTGTAGGCGAACTACTGGTTCTAGGCATCACTCAGGGGTCTCGCTAACCTTGAATCCTAACAATGAGATGGTTGTTATGATGCATTACGTTTAAACCTTCGATGTACATGAGTGGATAGCTGCACGAGGGCAGGCGTGAAGATAATAAGACAAATAATTAGTTAGCGAAGCATGAGACTAGTAGAGCTTGCTAACGGGGTGGGGTGGGGGAAGCAAAAAAAAAAGCCGTCGGATCTCATGTATGTGAGAATTTCTTTGCTTTGGTTGGACTTATGGCAATATTACCCGAAGAAACAACTGAGTATAAAAGAAAACTCCATGGAAGAATGCAATAATTATGTATCTTTGTGTGTGTGTGTGTGTGTGTGTGTGTGTGTGTGTGTGTGTGTGTGTGTGTGTGTGTGTGTGTGTGTGTGTGTATTTGTGTGTGCGTAAATATACATGCACATAAAATCAGGAATACGTTAATACTTGTATATGTGTAATACAATGATGATGACGACAACAACAACAGCAACAGCACCCATAACATGCCTTACCACCATATATAAGCTATAGTATTAGCATCTATGTGGAGGCGCAATGGCCATGTGGTTAGGGTCAGACTGGACGTTCTGAGTGTTTATTGAGCTAAAACACCTAAAGCTCCACGAGGCTCCGGCAGGGGGGGGGAACCCTGTTGTACTCTTTCACCACAACTTTCTCTCATTCTTATTTCTTGTTTCTGTTGTACCTCTATTTCAAAGGGCCAGCCATGTCACACTCTGTGTCATGCTGAATCTCCCCGAGAACTACATTAAGGGTACACGTGTCTGTGGAGTGCTCAGCCACTTGCACGTTAATTTCACGAGCAGGCTCGTCCGTTGATCGGATCGACTGGAACCCTCGTCGTCGTAACCGACGGAGTGCCATGATTAACATCTATAATAGCGAATAGAGCATATGAATTCTTGGACAATAGGAAGTTATTTCTTGTGGAACAAAAAGAATGTAAAAGGAATTCGTATGAGTGTAAGGACTAATTACAGATTGATAGAACGGTCATTGAAAATTTTAAACCATACACAAGGATATACCACCTCACCAGACATCAATATCGCCTGTGATATCTTTCAAGGTGACTCATTATCATCATTACTATTCTGCCTCCCTCTGTTCCCCTTATCCACGCAACTGAATAATGCTAAGAGAAGGTATAAGATTTTTGACCAGAAAATCAATTATCTACTCTATATATGGATGATGTAAAACTGTTTGCCAAAAACAATAAAGAATTAGAAGAGTTCCTGAATATTGTCAAAGAATTCAGCTCTGATATATATGTATGGAATTCGGACTTGATAAATGTGCAAAGGCTACTTTCAAAGCAGGGAAGTTCGTAAAGGCAGAAAACATAGAACTTGATACTACCACAGCTATTCGAAACCCAAACCAATCGGAAGTATACAAATATCTGGGAACCAATAAAGGTGATAGTATCCAGCACGCCAAAATGAAAGAGAAAATCTGCAAGGAATGCTACCGAAGGGTAAGAATGGTACTAAACTCAGAATTAAATGCCGCTAACAGAATTAATGCGATCAATTCTTTGGCCAAACCAGTAACCACATATAGTTTCGGTAGCATTAAGTGGAGTCTCACTCACATGCGTAATATGGATGGGAAGATCCGGAAAATCCTTCTAAGGTACCGAATGCATCATCCAAAATCAGATGTCGACAGAATTTATCTCCCAAGAAAAATAGATGGAAGAGGCCTGATACAAATCGAATAATCCTTCATATCAGAAATAGTAGGCCTTGAAACGTACCTTAATACAAGAAGTGATGTGCTCTTACGAACTGCACTGAAGCATGGAGATTCCAAGCAAGCTTCAGCCATGAAGCTTAGTAAAAAATTTAAAGTGTCTTTTAGCCTACAAGTTAACAGTAAGAATGACCAAAAACACCCAAATACTGACAGACCTACCATTATTTCTCCTGATTTAGAAATTCACAATCAGAAAGACCAACTAGATGCAAAAAGCATCAAACAAAAAGCAAAGAAGGCTTGCATGAATAATATCGAAAACAACTGGAAAGGCAAACTCCTGCATGGAAAATACCCTAACCACTTGTCCAAGCCAGAGATACTGATCAAAATCTAACACACCAATGGCTACAAGGGACAAGTCTAAAAGGGGAAGCAGAAGGTTTTGTTATTGCAGCGCTAGATCAGAGCTTACCTATCAGAAACTACCATGCAAACGTCCTTAAAGATGGATCTGACTCGTCGTGCAGAAATCGCGGAAAATTCACAGAGACAATTGATCATGTTGTTTCTGGCTGCTCAGCCATCGCTGAAAAGGAGTATCTCATAAGACATGACAGACTACGGCAGTACATCCACTGGAATGTTTGTAAATACTACAAAATGTAACAAACAAGCAAATCTATGGTATTGAGCAAATACTACAACTGTTTATCTTGATATAAGATCACCATGTTGCGCACATATGGTTGTGATGCATGTGCCTGGTGTACCCTTATCAGACGAGTAGTCATGATGGGTATAATGGGCTTCGTATATTTGTACCCCAGTCTCACTTTGATGACATGCACTGCTCTCTCACTCAATAGTAATAATGGCGACAACGACGACGAAGATGATGATGATGATGATGGTAATGATGATGATGATGGTGGTGGTGGTGATGGTGGTGGTGGTGATGGTGGTGGTGGTGGTGGTGATTTGGATAAAGTATGAAAAAGACAGAAGCAAAACGAGTAAAACAGAAAAAGACAGAGTAAAAGAAATAAACAGAACATGAAAGAGAGAGAGAGAGAGAGAGAGAGAAAGAGAGAGCACAAGAGAAAGAGAGAGCACAAGAAAGAGAGAGCACAAGAAAGAGAGAGCACAAGAAAGAGAGAGCACAAGAAAGAGAGAGCACAAGAAAGAGAGAGCACAAGAAAGAGAGAGCACAAGAAAGAGAGAGCACAAGAAAGAGAGAGCACAAGAAAGAGAGAGCACAAGAAAGAGAGAGCACAAGAAAGAGAGAGAGAAAGCACAAGAGACAAGAGACAGAAAGAGAGAGAGCATAAGAGAGAGAGAGTATAAGAGCGAGCGCA
The DNA here is from genome assembly GCF_001194135.2 of Octopus bimaculoides. Taxonomy (NCBI): domain Eukaryota; kingdom Metazoa; phylum Mollusca; class Cephalopoda; order Octopoda; family Octopodidae; genus Octopus; species Octopus bimaculoides. The sequence goes on from NC_068985.1 coordinate 15,017,798, forward strand.
CAAGAGGGAGAGGGAGAGCATAAGAGAGACGGAGAGAGTATAAAAGAGAGAGAGTACAAGGGAGAGAGAGAAAGCACAAGAGAGAGAGAGAGAGAACAAGAGAGAGAGAACAAGAGAGAGAGAGAGAACAAGAGAGAGAGAAAGCACAAGAGATAGAGAGACAGCATGAGAGAGAGAGAGAGAGAGAGAGAGAGAGCACAAGAGGGAGAATAGATAGACCAATCGATAGAGATTACAAAGGAGAAGGAAATACACTATGAGAAAGAAAGAAAGAAAGAAAGAAAGAAAGAGAAAAAGAAAGAAAGAAAGAAAGAAAGAAAGAAATAAAGAAAGAAAGAAAGAAATAAAGAAAGAAAGAAAGAAAGAAAGAAAAGGCAGAGTGTGCTTGGATGAGTGATTGGGTCTGTGGTTGGCCTGGCTAAAGTTTGACAGACTAATTAGTGACCAGAGTGATTTATAAGACAGTCTGTCACCTTGCCCACTGGACATCTATCTATCTATATCATTTCAGACAGTTCCAGTTTTTATTTTCTCTTCTTTTCGCGGTAACTTTCGGATCGGGTGGAGAGAAGAGGCTGCGTGAATGGCCGCAGGGTTTGCTGTCTGATCCGAAAGCAACGACGACGACTAAAAGGCAGGTGAGAGAGAGAGACCATTGTTTACTTCAGGTGAGATACAAACAAATTGAATCTCGACTACATCTGTAATGAACCTAATTAAACTCTAATGAATCTTTTAGCGGCCGAATGAGCATTTATCGGTTGACTGGCTGGTTGGACGGACGGACGGACGGACGGATGAGCGAATAGACGGACGGATGAGCGAATAGACGGACGTATGTATGGATATATGCTTGCATGTACGTATGGATGGATGGATGGATAGATGGATGGATGGACAGATGGACGGATGGATGGATGGAGGGATGGATGGATGCGTGCGTGTATGAATGGATGAATAAATAGATAAATGAACGAATGGACATGTGGATGCATGTATGGATGTATAAATGAACGCATGTAGGTATGTATATTGTGTATAATATGCATGCGCGTATGTAAGAGTGTATGTATGCTTGTATGTATGTATGTATGTATGTACGTACGTATGTATGTATGTATGTATGTAGGTAGGTAGGTATGTATGTATGTGTGTGTGTATGTATGTATGTATGTGTGTATGTAGGTATGTATGTATGTATGTATGTATGTATGTATGTATCGATATCATGAATGTATGGCTGGATGTATCTATGTACGGATGGTGGGTGGATACATAGACAGATGAACGAATATACGTATGTATGTACGTATGTATGTATGTATGTACATATGTTCGGGTGTGTATGTCGGTACGGATAGATAGATAGATAGATAGATAGATAGATAGATAGGTAAAAATATATTGATAGATAGATTGATCAAATAGATAGATAGATTGATTAAATAGATAGATAGATAGATAGAGAGAGAGAGAGAGAGAGAGAGAGAGAGAGAGAGAGAGAGAGAGAGAGAGAGAGAGAGAGGTGGATGGACTGAGAGGCAGATAGACAGATAGACAGACAGACAGACAGACAGACAGACAGATAGATAGATAGATAGATAGATAGATAGATAGATAGATAGACGTATATATGCATGCATGTTTGTATGTGTGGATGGACAGATGAAGGAATAGACGGACAGATGCTTATATGGATGTATAAATATACGTACACTTGTTTGTATGTACGTATGTATGTATGTATGTATGTATGTATGTATGTATGTATGGAGAGTGTGGATGTATAGATGTACGGATGTATGGACGGATATGTGTATGGATGGACGGACGGGTAGATAGATGAACGAACAGACGTATGCATGTACGTATGGGTGT
>NC_068985.1:15022695-15023902 GCF_001194135.2 Octopus bimaculoides
CACACAAACGCATACACACACATACATATATATATACATATATACGCTTCGTCCGTAATGAACCTAATACACACACACACACACACACACACACACACACATGAAGGCGCGTGGCTTAGTGGTTAGGGTATTCGACTCACTATCTTAAGGTCACGAGTTCGATGACCCAGCGGCACGTATGTTCTTGAGCAAGGCACTTTATTTCATGTAGTTCTAGCCCACACAGATGGCAAAAATGAGTAGTACCAGCCTTGGTCACATTCTGGGCCACATTGAATCTCCTTGAGAACTACGTCAAAAGTACACGTGACCAGTGAGTGCTCAGCCACTTGTACGTTAATTACACGAGCAAGCTGTTCCGTTTAAGTACGTACATAGACAAATGCATTGATACTGAGCTCTCGTTCAGCTTTGCGCAAATCTACTGTGAACCACCCTAGCAATTATTTCGGTTTGTTTTTCACTACTTGCCAAGGATTTGTTATTCCATTGTGTGCTTTAGTCTTTGTCTTACCTGCTACAGACGTATCCAAGCCGAAGTATTCTTTGTAACAGTCTACGAGTGAGTGTAAGCAACAAAACGTGCGCTTAGCAGATGATAAACAGTGAGTCGTACTGACGCATAGCCATTGACGTAAATACAACCAAACATATTGTCATTCATAAGATATACATTAACTCCAATAGAGAAACGTGTGAGGGGAATTAGCTCAGATGGTAGAGCGCTCGCTTAGCATGCGAGAGGTACCGGGATCGATGCCCGGATTCTCCACACGCTAACATTTTTGTGCAAGCTTATATTTTAGAACAATGTTTTCTCTACCAGGGGCCATATGACCCTCTAAGGTCCATTTAAGATTTTGTTGCTTAAATCTATGTGCAATATTCTACGATATATGTAATATTTTAACAATTTTTTATACGATTCCTAGTATTATTTAATAATAAGAATGCAACAGGATCTTTTTGAAAATATCGATAGGTTATAGGGGGTCTGCATGAGTAAAATAGGAATGAAAGAGGTCCATTGGGGAGGAAAATGGTTGAGAACCACTGGTTTAGAATCATGTTATCGTTGTTACGTATGTATATTGCCGTTACATCGTAAATCATGCATGATCTACCTTCAGCGTGAAGCGGGTCGCTGCATAAAAAAATAGAGTAGCATTTTTCGTTTAATAGTGTGGTTTAGAAAATATCGCAGGTT
>NC_068985.1:15024564-15025321 GCF_001194135.2 Octopus bimaculoides
TATGTATGTATGACCAAGGTCCCATGCAGTGGAACTGAACCCAGAACCTTGTGGTTGGTAAGCAAGCTACTTAGCACACAGCCACTCCTCCGCCTATATTAATTATTAAAGGCAAAGCAGCATGTCAGGGGAATTAACTCAGGTGGTAGAGCGCTCGCTTAGCATGCGAGAGGTGCCGGTATCGATATCCGGATTCTCTACATGTTATCATTTTTGTGAAGCTGATATTTTAGAACAATGATTCTCAACCAGGAGCTTGAGGTCCATTTAAGATTTTGTTGCTTAAATTTATGAGCAAAATTCTACGATATATGAAATATTTTAACAATTTTTTTTTTACGATTCCTAGTAATATTTAATAATAAAAATTCAATAGGATTTTTTTTAAGAACATCGAAAAGCTATAGGGGTCTACGTGAGTAAGATAGGAATGAAAAGGATCCATAGGGGATAAAAATGGTTGAGAACCATTGTTTTAGAATTATGCTTTCGTTCTTACATATGTATATCGCCGTTACATCGTAAATCAGGCACAGCCACTCCTGCCCCCATGTTAATAATTAAATGCCGAGCTATACGCCAGTGTAATTAGCTCAGATGGTAGAGCGCTCACTTGGCATTCGAGGGGAACCGGGATCGATACCCGTATTCTCCACGTGTTGTAAATTATTTGTTTTTTGTTTTAAAATTTTGTTATCATTCTACTTATGCATATCATAGTTACGTCCTAAGAGGTTATACACATTCTTTTATGTCT
>NC_068985.1:15025421-15027076 GCF_001194135.2 Octopus bimaculoides
ATAAGTACAAGGCGGTGCTCCAGTATGGCCGCATTCAAATAGCTGAAATAACTAAAAGAATAAAAGAATAAAAGAAAAGAATGCCAGTATTTCTCTTAACCTCATCTCTCACTCTTTCACTTTCTCTCTCTCTCTTACGCGACCTCTCTATTTCCGTCTTCCTCTTTCTCTACTCACTCTTGTCTATTCTCCATGCTGGGTAAATTTAGCTTTCACTCTCCCACTACCAACGTTCCTTTTACTCTATCACCGCCTCATTTTAAACCCCGCCCATTCTACGCCTTTTCCTCGCATACTATTGGTCAATGATGTGTGGGTAGGTGGTAAAAATGGTCACCTGATCCCTCAATGGACTGCACATAAACTGAACGAGACAAGAAGTAAAGCCACACCATGGTCACTAAGTTTGCTAGAATTAGTAGCCAAATCTCCCTCAAATCACACCGTATTGAAGTCGTAAAAGAAAAAAAGGGTAGGGGGCTACTTTTAATAATCCGTTCTACTCAAAGCAGAACGCCTGAGATTTTTGGGGTAGGGGTCCAATTGAATGTATTGACCCCAAGGCTCAACTGGTACTTATTTTATCGACCCAGAAAGAACGAAATGTGAAGTTGACCTCGGTGGAATTTTAGCTCAGCACGTAAAGCCGGATGAAATGCTTAGCAGCGTCTATTCCGGCGTGATAACGATTCTTTTATACTTCTAGGGTCAAGGCCCGAAATTTTGGCGGAGGGGCCCAGTCGACTAGATCGACTCCAATACGCAACTGGTACTTAATTTATCGACCTCGACGGAATTTGAACTCAGAACGTAGCCGGACGAAATGCTTAGCAGCGTTTAGTCCGGCGTGCTAACGATTCTTTTATACTCTAGGATCAAGGCCCGAAATTTTGGCGGAGGGGCCTAGTCGATTAGATCGTCCCAAATACGCAGCTGGTACTTAATTTATCGACCCTGAAAGAGAAAGTCGACCTCGGCGGAATTTGAATTCAGAACGTAGCCGGATAAAATGTTTAGCAGCGTTTAGTCCGGCTTGCTAACGATTCTTTTCTACTCTAGGTACAAGGCCCGAAATTTTGGGGCAACTGGTACTTAATTTTATCGACCCTGATAGGATGAAAGGTAAAGTCGACCTCGGCGGAATTTGAACACAGAACATAAAGACACGAAATACTGCTAAGCATTTCGCCCGGTGTGCTAATCCCTCTGGCAGCTCGCCGCCTTCAATGCTTTAATCATAGTTTCAAATTCTGGCACAAGGCCAGGAATTTCAGGGGATGTGCTAAATCGATTACATTGACCCCTGTGCTCAGTCAGTACTTAATCCTGTAGCGTACATTTCCTTCTCTCGGGAATGAGAGAAAAATTAACAACCAAAATGGATAGACGAATGTTGAGTTGGTTTGGCCTCATGGAGAGGATGGATGAGGAGCAGATGGTAAGGAGGGTGATGAAGGTAGAAGAGGTAGGCAGCAGAACCAGAGGCAGACCTCGGTTTGTGTGGATGGATGGAGTGAGGAAAGCTTCGGTGGTCAGAGGTGTTGGAGTGAGAGAAGCAAGAGGGTTTATAGGTGACAGGAAAGCTTGGAGAGTGTTTGAGGATGGATTAGTGAATTTTGAAGTTGCGCAAAGGGGTACGGAACCAGCATATGCTG
>NC_068985.1:15028752-15032772 GCF_001194135.2 Octopus bimaculoides
CAAAATCTACTGTTGTTCAATGGTATCAGTACATGAGGGACGTTACAAGTAATTAGCTTTTGCGTTACCCCTACCAAATTGGTGGACTTGGGCACATCGTAGAAATAGATGAATCTATGATGTACAAATACAACGGAGGATGGGATAGAGGGGGATCAAAATAGGTTTTTTAGTCTTTGTACCTGACCGTTCTTCTGAAACTTTTCTACCACTTATTAAAAAAATTATCAAACCAGGGACACCAAAATACACCCTGGAAGAACGTAAAACGATGCTTTAAGAGTAAGATGGGGAAGATTCAACAACTTTGTGTTTTATTTATTTTGTTTTAAAATAAATTATTTATTTTGTTAAAAAAAACCCTCATACATGTTTTGCGCATTTGCGCTAGATAGTCGTTGTAGGATCGACTAGTCACGATTAGCTAGCGCAGATGCGTGAGTGTGCGAGTGCGCGCACCGGGACCACTCTTGAATAGTACCTAGGATCGATACTCCGATACTCCACTTCTTAATGCTTTTAGTGCGTAGTTTTGTTTCAAAATTCTATTAATCAGCCAAAAAGTTAGAAACATTCTTTTATTAGTTATTAATTAAACCAGGCTAATGAGTGAGGGGAATTAGCTCAGATGGTAGAGCGCTCGCTTAGCATGCGAGAGGTACCGGGATCGATGCCCGGATTCTCCACTTATTAAATTTATTTATTTTTTTATCTTTATGTATAATTATTGCATACTTAAAAACTCACACGTTCTTTTATTGCTCTCAATCATTCGATTACGACCATACTAGAGCAATGTCTTCAATGGTTTTATGCCATCAAATTCATCGAATTACTTATTGTATTGAGGTATTCATTTTATTGCTTCTACTTATCGAATAGCTAAGTCTTAACAGTCAACCACACTAATTATATCTACACACGTTATATTACGTAAAATTGCAGTTGTTGCACACTATGGTTATTATTGTTATGAAATTTTGTGGAAGGGAGCTAGTCGAGCACCTATTGAACACTGGAATCGATGTAATCGACTAGACCCTTTCACTCAAAATTTCAGGCCTTGTGCCTTCAGTAGAAAGAATTATTATTTCCTTTGCCTAAGCAAAGGCGGAGGTATTGTTTTCAATCGTGTTTGTTTGCTTGTTTGTTTCGGATGAAACTTTCAGGGATGTTTGGCCTCGTGACTGGTACGAACTGATTAGATTTGGGGAAGAATCCGGTTCCGGACAAGGATGCTGGATTATTTGTTATATTTACTTTACATGAAGTATTACGATCTTACGTTGACTTTCAAGTCTTTTTCTGATTATCTCCGTTGACCTGGTTAAGGTCAAGAAAATCTGTTAAGGTCATGCTCAAGTGGTTATGGTCAAGCAAAACTGAGCAGAATGTTTTTTACACCAAGACAAAACATGTACATTAGTTAAGATCAGAAGCCATGAGAGCCACTGCCTGGTACTGCATCTAGAATATTGTAAACTGTTTGATGATATTTCTACCGGTTCTTTACATTCTTTGAATAGAAGCGAGGTTAACTTTGCCTATTATCATGTCGAAATTGATAAAATAAAGTACCAGTATTTACAGCGCATGGAACTTACAAGTGAGGTTGTAATTTCGAATCCCGGACCGAGCTGCGTGTTGTGTTCTTAAGCAAGACACTTTATTTCACGTTGCTCCAGTTCACTCAGCTGTAGAAATGAGTTGCGGCGTCACTGATGCCAAGCTGTATCGGCCTTTGCCTTTCCCTTGGATAACATCGGTGGCGTGGAGAGGTGAGGCCGGCATGCATAGGCGACTGCTGGTCTTCTATAAACAACCTTGCCCGGACTTGTACCTGGGAAGGTAACTTTCTAGGTCATGACCGAAGGGGGTCGCAGCATTTACAGCTGTCATCGAACCCAACTTGTCCATCCCTATCCTAAACTGTCACACACATTCTTTTATTGGCTATTAATTAAGCACTTGTTACCTGTAAGGGGAATTATCTCAGGTGGTAGAGCGCTTGCTTAGCATGCGAGAGGTACCCGGATCGATATCCGAGTTCTCCAAGTACGATCTTTTCTTATAGAGGTACACTTACAATTTAGAATTGTATTCGTTATTATATCCTGTAATGTCAAGCCCACTTTTTAATGGTTAATAATTAAAAACGGCAAGGCGGTGAGCTAGCAGAAACAGTATTTCGTCTGCCGTTACGTTCTGAGTTCAAATTCCGCCGAGGTCGACTTTGCCTTTCATCCTTTCGGGGTCGATAAATTAAGTACCAGTTGCGCACTGGGGTCGATGTAATCGACTTAATCCGTTCGTCTGTTCTTGTTTGTTCCCTCTATGTTTAGCCCCTTGTGGGCAATAACGAAATAGGTATTTTGTCTGCTTTTACGTTCTGAGTTCAGATTCCGCCGAGGTTCGACTTTGCCTTTCATCCTTTTAGGGTCGATAAATTAAGTACAATTTGCGTACTGGGGTCAACCTAATCGACTGGCCCCACTTTCCAAAAAATTCGGGTCTTGTGCCTAGAGTAGAAAAGAATAATTCAAAAACGGCAGTAACGTGAGGGAATTATCATAGACGGTAGTTCGTTTGCTTAGCATACAAAAGGTACCGGGATCGATTCCCAGGTTCTCCCCATAACATACTTTCAGTGCGAGTTTGCGTATAAGAATTCTTTCATCCTTTTTACATATGTATGTTATCAGCATTTTGCCGTAAAGTCATATGCATTGTTTTATTGGCTCCAGTTATTCGACTGCGGCCATTCTAGAGCAACGTCATTAACAGAATTCTGCCATCCTATGCAACCCATTGCTTATAGCAGTGTCATACACACACTATCGTTCTCTACTTATCGGACAGCTAAGTTTTAACAGACAACTGCACTGACTTATACCTACAAACAACTCTACAAACCAGTAATATATACATTACTTAAAAATCAGAGCCACGTGATGGGAATTGCCTCAGATGGTAGACTGATCGCTTAGCATACAAGAGATATCGCGATTGTTTCCTGGATTCTCTTCTGTATACTTCAATTTTAGAATTTTGTAATTCCTGTACCTTAGTTGACAGTGTACCATGTGAGACATCCTAACAGTCACATATATTATTCAAATGATTTCAGATCTTTGACTTCGGCCATGCTGGAGTCTTCAATGGTTTTAGGATATCAAATCGATACTATTAGTATTGTAGTCTGGTTTATTTTTCTTTATTTATCGAATGGTCAAGTTTTATCTATCAAACTGAAATAATAGGGACCAAATGCTTCCGTATGGATGGTCATAGTTGAATAAAAGACATAAATAAAAGGCCTGATTACAAGGGTACCATGATGGTACCTCACACCAGCCAATTAGGTAAATGCAGCTGGAGCAGGATTAAAAATTGCATTGAAGCACATACTAAAAGAATAAAAAAAAAAAAGCACAACTGGAGAATCCGGGCATCGATCCCGGTACCTCTCGCATGCTAAGCGAGCGCTCTACCATCTGAGCTAATTCCCCGACTGACTGATTATCTTTAATTTAGGTATATAGCATGAAAGATATTTTCATGTTTGCTTATGTATGGACAGAGTGTGTGTGTGTGTGTGTGTCTGTATGTGTGGCTGACTGCTAATATCGGCATGTTGGGGCATTGTGTCGTTACACAAATAAACATGCACACAGACACACAAATGCGCACACACACACATGCACACATGCATACTCTCTCTATCACACACACATTGTGAGAGAGAAACTGCTAGGAATTCTGTTATCCTACACAAAATTGCACTAGTTGCACACTGTTGTTATCATTATTATTATTATTATTATTTTATGTTTGACTTTTGTTTTGCATTTGTACAAGTTGGATCCAAGTCTCACCCAGAGACCTCAAGAGACAACAAGTTAGAAGTTCATGTAGGTGTTATGCCTAGGGTACCATATATTTGGATTTGTACAGTTTTGTTCTAGTGAATATTTAAGAATATTATTATTATTATTATTATCATTATTATTATTATGTGAT
>NC_068985.1:15033033-15033978 GCF_001194135.2 Octopus bimaculoides
TGTGTGTGTGTGTGTGTTTGTCCCCCATCGGCGTTTGACAACCGATGTTGGTGTGCTTACGTGCCCGTAACTTAGCTGTTCAGCAAAAGAGTCCAATAGAATAAGTACTAGGCTTACAAAGAATAAGTCCTGGGCTCGGTTAGTTCGACTAAAGGCGGTGCTCCAGCATGACCGCAGGCAAATGAGTGAAACAAGTAAAAGAATAAAAGAATATGTTTGACTATTGCTTTGTATTTGTACAATTTGACTCCAAGTCGCACCCAAAGACCTCAAGGGACAACGAGTTAGAATTTCAAGCTGGTGTTATGCCTAGGGTGTCATATATCTGGTTTTGCACATAGTATTGTTCTAGAGAATGTCTATCAAAACATAAGTAAATCAGAAATTTGCTTTAAAAGTAATTTGATTATAAGATGATAGTCTGATCTTAAGATGACAGTAAAAGATATTTGTTATTATGTCCGTTTAAAAGCATTTCAACACCGTTTACAGATTAAAATGCATTTGGGATTACAAAAGCAATATTAATACGTAGGATATGAGCAGTTCCCATGAGCACTATTTTTTGAATTTCTTCCATTTTGGGTTCCCTGGTATCTGAGCTACGTAGCAAGCAATAAGCCCCTTTTGTTATCATTCTCAGGGCACCTATAACAACAGGTATCATTTTAGTCATGAGGCTCCACGTTTTGCCAATATCTATTTCAAGATATTTATACTTGCTCAGTTTTTGGTAGGTCTTAAGAGATACACGTATGTCGATTGGGACAGTCATATCGATGAGGAGGCATAATAATAATAATAATAATAATAATAATAATAATAATAATAATAATAATAATAATAATAATAATAATGATAATTATAATTATTATTATTATTATTATTATTATTATTATTATTATTATTATTATTATTATTATTATTATTATTATTATTATTATT
>NC_068985.1:15034535-15039224 GCF_001194135.2 Octopus bimaculoides
ATTATTATTATTATTATTATTATTTGTGTTATTATTATTATTATTATTATTATTATTATTATTATTATTATTATTATTATTATTATTATTATTATTAATAAGGCGGTGAGCTGGTAGAATCGCTAGCGCGCTGGACGAGCGGTATTTAGCCCGTTGCTACGTTCTGAGTTCAAATTCCGTCGAGGTCGACTTTTCCTTTCATCTTTTCGGGGTCAATAAATTAAATAGCAGTTGCAAACTGGGGTCGATCTAATTGATTGGCCTCCTCCCCCAAAATTTCGGGCCTTGTGCCTAGAGTTGAAAAGAATCGTTAGCACGCCAGGCGAAATGCTTAGCGGTATTTCGGCTGTCCGAGGTCGACTTTGCCTTTCATTTTCTCGGGGTCGATAAATTAAGTACCTGTTGCGTACTGTGGTCGATCTAATTGATTGGCCCCCTCCTCCAAAATTTCGGGCCTACCATCACCATCAACACCATCGTCAACCGGAGCAAAAGCAGCTGAACAATTAACAAGCGAAACTATTGTATAGTACGTACAAAGTATTATTAAAGTGTAAAAATGGCTACTGTTTACTTTTGAAATAGCTATTGGTCATAGTTAAACTGGTATAAAGTACATTAGTAATATAATTGAGTGTGAGAAAATCAAAGCCAGATTAGCCAGGCTATTTAAAAAGATACATTCGTTCCGGAACGAAGATTACCACACACCATGAAATTAATTTAATGATTGGCGGCGTCTGGTAATGAGTTTTCGAAATATGAAAGATGTAGTTGTCGTTATTGTTGTTGTTGTTATTGTCGTTGTTGTCGTTGTTGTTGCTGTGTTGGTAACCAGCGATAGACATGCAACTACATCTAAGCTACAGTTTTCACTTACACATACAAAAGCACGCAGACACACGCCTATATATATACATAGGTGCATAAACACTTAGGCGTCATGGTCCCTACAGACATGCACACACAATGACACATAGATATATACATACCAGCATAGACTGAACTATATAGATGCCGATCAACATTAGATAAGCCCGCACACGTGTGTAAATATATGTGTATATGTGTTTGTGTACAGAGATTGATTGACAAGTATATATATATATATATATATGTACAGGGTGCGTAAGATATTTGAGGACAGATTTATGTTTATAAAAACAAACAAAAAGAAAACAGATATATAATAAGAGATAACTTTATCAAAAATGCTATGAGGATAAAAATAAATCTTCTTTCCTGTAATGTCATTCAATAAAGCCATCTTCAGCTTCAACAACTGCTTCTATGAGATCTAAATCATCTACATGCTCGAATCAAGTGGTCCTGGTTCATTTTGGACATTACTCCGAAAATGGTGGCTTTCATAGAATCTTTGGTGTTATGGACGTGTTCATTGACTTCTCTCTCAACAACGTTCCACATGTAATAGTCCAATGGATTTAGATCTGGAGAATTAGGAGGCCAAATGTTAGGAGTTATGTGATCTTAAAAATTTTCAGCCATCCATTCCTGTGTTACTAAAGCCATGTGTGATAGTGCAGAGTCTTACTGAAACACATATGGCCTTCCTTTGCATACACTGTCTGTCCAGGGCTTAACAGTTATTTCCAGGACCTCAACGTAGACGGCAGAGTTAACTCTAAGGCCTTGTGGAAAGAAGTAAGGAGGAATCACATGTCCTTCATTGCTGACAACCCCTAAAAGCATGAGAGTTGCCGGAAAGTTTGTATGCAACTTCAGATGGGTCTGCACATAACCATCTGTCATTTCTTGTTAACTTTCTGATTTTGGTCGAAGTTTTTCTCGTTTGAGAAAAATCAAATCAAATCTTCTTCCTCTGGATTTTTCAGTTTGTTTAAGAGCCTTTTAGATCTGATGTAGTGAGTTTCTTTTGCTTTTTCTGACAAATTGACTTTTCTTCATCATATAAGACTTATATCTGATGTCTTCATGGACAACATCTCTGACTGTTCCTTCTGACACATGGACACCTTTTGCAATTGACCTAATGGACTTTCTGGGATTGTAATCAATGGTCTGTTGAACTTGCTGGATAAATTCAGGTGTTCTGATGATTTCAGAGTGTTTAGAATGCATTTTATGTTTTGATACTGGTAATATGTTTCCATCTTCAGTCTCTAACTCCTCACAAACTTTGTAGACGAAAGATCTGGCAACTTTAAAAATCGAGATATTTCTAAATTGCTATGCTCAGCATTTATAACCACAATAACGGCATTGCCAACTTCGCCAATAACACAAATGAGAATTGATAAGGTGAGATTGGAAAAATTTTTGGTATTATTTATCTACCATTACACATGTTTCATTTGCTAATAGGAGTTACAAAATCGTACATGTAGAAGAAACATGTAAGATATCTCCTATTAGAAATTCTTCAAACAGGGAATCGAATAATACCCATAAGTAAATGAAATTTGTGTAATGGTGAATCAATAATACCAAACATTTTTTCTAATCTCCTCTTTATAAATCTAATTACTAAGAAATATTTTCCGGAATTTTCAACTCTTATGCATACTTCACACAAATATAACATCTACAGATGGATTGGGAATACGGGAATCAGCAGATGTGCTTCAAGAGGACATAGCTTGGATTTTAGCTACAAACACACACACACACACACACACACACACACACACACACACACACACACACACACACACACACACACACACACACACACACACACACACACACACACACACACATACACACACACATACACACACACACACACACACACACACACACACACATTCACTGTTTGGTCATTGGACAGAGGTCCATACTGAAGTATCTATGGCAACAAGCTCTTTAGTCGGTCATAAGGACCTTAGTCTAACTCTGTCTGGTACTTTATCCAATCGTTATCGATTAGAACTTCTTATTTATGGGATATTTATGGGATATTTATGGGACCCTATTTCGGTCATGAATGACCATGGAATTGTGCCTAGAAAGTTATCCTCTGAGGTAAAAGTCCGGGCAAGGTTGTTTATGGAAGACCATCAGTCGCCCAAGCATACCAGCCTCAAGTGCATGGTTTGAGTGTAAGGGAGATAACAACGTAGAGACAGGTTACCATGTTACGAAACAGATCACCAGTGGGACAGGTTACCTTGTTAGATATTAAGCGGAATCAGGGATTGTAGTTGTTGTGTTAGTGGTGGTGGGGGCTTAGTCACAGGCCAGCTGTGATCGAACAGACAAACGTTCGAAGATATTCTAAGTGTGACCATTGTGTTTTTTCTGTTGCTGTTGTGAACCCATGATCACATTAATAAACAATGTCTTTCTTGTCAGAGAAGATAGAGTTTGATTTGAGGAAATACAGTTGCTATTTCTAGCAGATAAAGTAACCACATTGAAGGACCCTTGTTTTCGTACTTCGTGACTGTGTAAACGTTGGGTAAGAAAAGGAGAATATACGAAGAAATTCGTGTAAATACTCGTTGCATGTAAGTATGTATATGTATGTATGTATGTATGTATGTATGTATGTATGTATGTATGCATGCATGTATGTATATATGTATGTATGTATGTATGTGTGTGTGTATATGTATGTGTGGGTAGGTGGGTAGGTAGGTGGGTAGGTAGGTGGGTAGGTAGGTAGGTAGGTAGGTAGGTAGGTAGGTAGGTGGGTCGGTAGGTAGGTATGTATACATACATATATAGATGTATACATACATCTATATATGTATGTATATGTGTGCGTGTAAGATGTATATCCAAAAAATATTAGATAGATAGATAGATAGATAGATAGATAAAGAGATAAAGAGAGACAGAGAGAGAGACAGAGACAGATAGACAAACAGATAGACAGAATGATAGATAGATAGATAGATAGATAGATAGATAGATAGATAGATAGATAGATAGATAGATACATACATACATACATACATACATACATAGACAGATAGATAAAGGGAGTGAGAGAGAGAGAATGAGGGAAAGAGAAAGAGAGAAACGGTGAGTAGGAAGCATACGGACATACAGACAGACATGCGGACACAGGGGATGGAAAGGGATGAGTTGTGAGCTGTGAATAAATAGTGAAGGTGGGGTGGGGGTGAATAATGCAATGAACCATGAAAGGCGAAATTCCTAGAATAGGAACCTGGAAGGTTTTGAAGGCCAGAATGAATCGAACAAGGATCATTAAATGTAAGGTGTGTGGGGGGTTGGGGGAGGGAAGAAAGAAACGACGGGATAAATATAAGGAACAGACAGAAATAAGGACAACAGGAAGATGAAAGAAAAAGAGATGAAAGAATGAAATGCATGGGAACAAGAAAGAAAGAAGGAGAATAAGACGGAAAGAACGAGAGAAAGAAGGAAAAGGAAATCGATGAAAAAGAAAGCATGTATTGAAAGAAAGAAAGAAAGAAAGAAAGAAAGAAAGAAAGAAAGAAGGGAAGAGAGAGGGAGAGCAAGAAATAAATAAAGGGAGGGTGAGAGAGCAAAAAAAGTATTACATAGAGGAAATAAAGAACCAGGACATCCAAATGATGTGGATGACGAAAATAAAATAATAATAATAATAATAATAATAATAATAATAATAATAATGATGATGATGATGATGATGATGATGGTTACAAGTTTTGGCACAAATCCAGTAGATTTGGGTGAAGTGAGGGTTAAGTC
>NC_068985.1:15039958-15042352 GCF_001194135.2 Octopus bimaculoides
CGATCATGACTGACCATGGGATTGCACCTAGAATGTTACCCTCCGAGGCACAAGTCCGGGCAAGGTTGTTTATGGAAGACCAGCAGTCGCCCATGCGTACCAGCCCCTCCTCTCCACGCCATTGGTGTTAACCAAAAGAAAGGCAAAGGGGCCGATACAGCTTGGCACCGGTGACGTCACAACTCATTTCTACAGCTGAGCGAACTGGAGCAATGTGAAATAAAGTGTCTTGCACTAAAACATAACACACAGCCTGGTCTGGGAATCGAAATTGCTACCTCATGGTTGTGAGCTTGACGCTCTAACCACTGAGCTATGCACCTTCATGCAAAGTAGATATATGCATATGTAAATAATGGTGAATATGGCGAACCCACCTACATACAGGCGTATGAATGGGAAAAGCAGCCCCAAACATTGGTTAGACTAGACTACCTGTGACCCGTTGGGTCACCAATAATTCCAGGTACAGGGAAAGCCTGAGTTTCCCAGCAATGGAGTTTTGCTTCGTAGGGTTTTTAAAAAAATTTTTTTTTTTTTACTTTTCCAGGTTATTTCACATGCTTTCAAAGAATGTGATATCGTAATCGCCTCCTTTTCTCAGAAGAGGAAAGATTTGGCTACTATTTCTTGCATGCTCTGCTACCGCGTGACAGATATTTCGGGTTATTTATCGCAAATAGCTGCTACGTGGTAGTAGGGTGTGTTAGAAATAGCAGCCAAATATTTGGAGGTGAGATACGTTGAATGCATTCGAAAGAAACCTATGGAAAAAACTATTTCATACCGAGGTTATGAACGGGTCTTTTACGAAATATTTACCGTATTTTTAAAGTCATTTTCACTTTAGAATATTTTCCCCATCATAATATGTCAAATGGAAAGGTTAGAGGTTCTTTCTTTCAGGGTTAAGTTATTTTCGGAGTATTTTCCTATTATGCACCGTTTTGGATATTTATATCCCTCAAAACCCCGAATATCTCAATAACCACTGATCCGATTTATGCGGAACTTGTTTTATTTTGTTTGTATTCACATTTCAGAATATTTTCAGAGTACTTTCAGAGTATTTTCTTATTATGCGCCGGTTTGGCTGTGTAAGATTGCAAGCAAGCAAGCAAGATTGAAGTTCATTTTTAATATAATATAGATAGGTAAGTCACAACTCAAAAGTAGCCTGGTTCTGCTACAGAAAACTACGTTACTTGCAACAGCAAAGATCTTAAGAAGAGTTCATGACACATAGGGCTGTCGGATGTAGTTTTCTCCCAAGAAGGAATTATTCAGGTTCAATTCTCTCCGACCGAGATAATTCAGTAATAATAACAGCAACTTATTTACATTATTTACATTTGACGGATATTTGTCCTCATCTTGTTTGTTGTTAACACAACTTTTCGGCTGATAAACCCTCCAGCCTTCATCAGGTGTCTTGGGGAAATTTCGAAGATGAGGACACATATACATCAAATGTAAATAATGTACATAATTCCTCATCTCTTAAATATAGAACTGTATTGAATAACAGCAGCTGTTTCAAATTTTGACACAAGTCCAGTGGTTTTGAGGAGAGGGAATTAGTCGATACTCTCGAACTCACTACTTGTCTGGTACTTTATTTTATCGACCTCTGAAGGATGAAAGATAAAGTTGTTTTAGGCGTAACTTGGACTCATAACGTAAAGAATCGATCAAAACGATAAGTATTTTGGCCGACAAAACAACGACTCTGACACTCCAACGCTATTAACAACAATAATAATAATGGACGAGATAGGAAAGTTATGGGGCATGAGGAAATTAATGGTGATACCGGTGGTAATTGGAGCATTAAGAGCAGTTTCAAAGGGCTTTAAAAAACATATTAAGAATATTGGAGCTGCTGTCAGGCTCGAAGTGATCCAGAAGACAGCACTATTGGGTACAGCTCGCATTCTAAGGAGAGTCTTGTCTTTTTGAGACACAGGAGAAGGCACGACTTGAGACCATTGGTGATTTGCTGTTGCCTGCTTTCGAGTAAAGAACAACCGGTAATTAAGAATTAACCATAAGAGCATCACAGCAAACCACAGCACATACCCAAGGCACACAGAGCTGCGCTCGGTAGTGAAGTGAAAGCACGTTATGAAAATAAAACTACTGAATAATAATAATAATAATAATAATAACAATAATAATAATAATAATCCTTTCTACTGAAATTTTGGTCGATTACATTGACCCCAGTGTTTCACTGGTACTTAATTTATCGACCCTGAAAGGATAAAAAATAAAAAAAAGTCGACCTCCGCGGAATTTGAACTCAGAATGTAGCGATGGGCGAAATACCGCTAAACATTTCGTCCAGCGTGCTAATGATTCTGCCAGCTCACCGCCCTAATAACACTCTCTTTA
>NC_068985.1:15043746-15046495 GCF_001194135.2 Octopus bimaculoides
GCAAAACAAAAGTCAAACATAAAATAATAATAATAATAATAATAATAATAATGATGATGATGATGATGATGATAATGATAATGATAATAATAATAATAATAATAATAATAATAATAATAATAATTCTTTGTACTGTAGGCACAAAGCCTAACATTTTGAGGAGGGTCTGGTCATCGACTCCAGTGCTGGGGTGGCACTTTACTTTAATCGGCCACTGGAGGATGAAAAGTAAAGTTGACATCAGAGGAACTTGAAATCAGGAAGTGAAAAGCCAGAATAAATATCGCTAAGCATTTTGTCCGATGCACTAACGGTTCTGCTATCTCTCTGCTAACCCAGCAATTTCTGGGGCAGTAGTTTGTTGCTACCCGACTACTTGACTGGTATTTTAGCTTATCGAACCCAGGAGGGTGAAAGACAAAGTGGGTATCGATGGAATTTGAAAGCAGAAGGCTAGAAGAAATATCGTAAAGCATTCAGTTGTCTAACAAGAATCTCTTATCTTTGAGATTGTAGATTGCAAAAAATGATGATGGAAGTTTTGTGAAAATTAATTATCGGTTTTAATTTATACACAAAACCAATAATTTTGAGAAGTATTATTTAATACCATAGATCTATATACTTGACATGTAGTTTATTTTTATTCACCCCAAAAGAATAAAAGTCAAAGTTAACCACGGTGGGATTTGAACTCGGAATAAAAGTAATATCGCAAGACATTTTATCCGACACTCTAATGATTCTGCCATTCCATAAATCTTAATAAAATTGGTAATGCTATTGTTCCACTCCATCACCGTTGTAATATTGTTTCCAAATTCCTTAGAAACTGTCTTATTTTAAGGAAATCATGACGTGCCATAGAAAAATGCAAGAAATCACTCTGGTCAGTCATTTCACAGAAAATATTCTGTAGATGAGGCTTCTACGGGATCAACAAGGATCATCTTCGACTTGGCGGCATATGTTTATCTTTCAATTTATCAGCGTTTTCTTTGATCTATGAAGGAGGTTTATACCCAAAGGTAGCTTTAATAGAGTAAAATTATGGTAAAATCGATAGAGCTATACAATATCTTCGGATTGCTATCAAATGGGTCCAACAAATAGAGGAGAGAAATGAAAGACAGATACACACAGATATTAAGTTATTTTGCCATGAGATTAAAGAGTGTAAAAGAGAGAGATAACCCCTCAAGTCGATTCATATAAAACAACACGATAGCACAGTGATAAGGATCAGCTTAATGTGGTGTGGGTTATAATAAATTAAGACACATTCTATCCCATCAAAGCAATGTAGCAGTTAACGCTCTACTGCAAATATTTGTGCAACAGCAACGAGTTTGTTGCTAATAGCAATACACATGCATGCAAAAAAGAGAAAGTATAAGAATGTGGTTCTTTAATTGTTTCCTTTAAAATCTGTTGAACACCGTGAAGTAAATAGACTAATAGCTATAATAATTGGGGACATATATTATTCATGATGAAATACACGTGATACATAATGTGTTGTACATCATGTATAAGGGACAGTACAAATAGTTTGAATGAGATAAGACGTGATAATATGTAGGGATGAATAAAAAGCTATTTATATGATAAAATGTAATATGGAGGTAACCAGTTCGTTGTTATGTAAAGTATACTGCCTGCAGGAAATATTTCTCTTCTCGAAATATCTGCTAAGAATGTTATAATGCTTTCCAAGTTTTGTTATGGCCTCGAGCTGGTCGAATCGTTAGCGTGTCGGACAAAAATGTTTAGCAATAGCCCTTCTGGCTCATTAGTTTCTGGGTTCAAATTTCGCTGGATTCGACTTCGTCTTTCACTTTCATTTTTTCGGAGAGTTGATACAATGAAACTGAGGGATCGATGTAATTAACTTATATTCTCCCTTGAAATTGCTAGACTTGTGCCAAAATTTTAAACTGTAATTGCTTACATATTTAGAATATTCGCAAAATTTACCTGTGATACTCGAAATTAGAAATATTAACGCTAAAAACTACCATCAGCATATCATTTGCTGACATTCTCGTTAGATATCGATGTCGTGTATTCCGACATTATCATTAGATTTAAATACAGAGCCAGCATATTAGTTGCGTATTGGTGATTTAGCTGTTGACACTTGGGTATCATAATCTAAGTTATCATAGATAATGATAAACTCTAATGATATCAAACACAACGATTGACTAGATATTGGCCAGATACTGACCAGAGATATTTATCATCGAGTGGTCAGTTTCATAACCTTAGATATCAATATAGTCTACTCAATTATTATATCCTAAATATTTATATAATATAATCAGTCGATTATTGATGACCAGACATTAAGACATTAGCATAAACCTGTCAGCTAACGACCACAACATGTGTATACATATATATACATACATATACATACATATACATACATATATATACATACTTACATACATATACATACATACATTCATACATACATACACACAAACTTGTGTGTGTGTGTGTGTGTAACAAATGATAGAAATGGAGAATGGAATATACGAGAAACTTGATCGCAATAGGCTTTCTCGAATATGCCATTTTCCGCTTCTATTATTTGTTCTATACTCAACGTACACTGAGGAATTCCTGAGGAAGATCCAGCGACCATGGGTGACGTTAGGTAGCTATACGCAGTGAACATGAACATGTTTTATCGGTTAACTACTAGAAGCATACCCAACACTTAAATATTTACCTATATATA
>NC_068985.1:15046612-15047082 GCF_001194135.2 Octopus bimaculoides
ATATATATATATATATATATATATATATATACACATACATACAATATTAGATATTTACTTATATATATACAGATGGGTACTACATGAGCACCTATATCGCTAAAAAATAGAAGTCAAAACATACTTCTGTACCACCGAATAGTCAGAAAACCGGCATTTACTTGTTCTGACCCAGTAGAGGTAAACCATTATTATTGTTAACTGATGTTTTGTCCTATCATGTTTGTAATGGTTTTGAGACCATTCGATGGTACAGAAGTATTTTTTTACTTCAATTTTTTAGCGATACAGGTACTCATGTTGTACCCTTGTGTATATATGTAAATATCTAAAATATTGTATGTATATATTTTATTAATTTGCCTGATAATTCGCTTACCATTCGTGACGGTATTCTAATAATATCATCTCTATATTTATTTATATATATACACACATATACATATATATATACACATATACATATATAT
>NC_068985.1:15048289-15048920 GCF_001194135.2 Octopus bimaculoides
ATATATATATATACACACGCACGCGGAGAGCCATAGAAGATAGATAGATAGATAGATAGATAGATAGGTAGATAGATAGATAGATAGATAGATAGATAGATGTAGAGGGGGAAAATGTTGGCGCTTCTGGTCAAACTGAAATAAGACGTAAGGAAGAATGAAGCGAGGTGTAAAAGAGTGAAGGGTGGTGTGAGGGAAGGAAAGAGGAAGAAAGAAAGGTGAAGATGTGGGGGAGGGGTTTTATAAATAACAGATAGAAGTGAACCGGAAGGAAGGTTGAAAATCAATAAGATGACGGTGGGGAATGATGGGGAAATGCTGAAACTACAAAGAAAATGGATAAAGGCAGCAGCTACAAAGATGCCAACAGAAACTTAAGAGACTCTATATAAATAAAGACGGAATTGGTTAAAAATAAATAGAATAAATAACAAGAAAGAAATTATCTTCGATGTGGACATTGATGCTGATGATGTTGATGACGACGACGACAGCGGCAACAATGTTGAGGATGATGATGATGATGACGATGATGACGACGATGATGATGATGATGATGACGATGATGATGATGACGATGATGATGATGATGATGATGACGATGATGATGATGATGATGATGATGATGATG
>NC_068985.1:15048930-15049154 GCF_001194135.2 Octopus bimaculoides
ATGATGATGACGACGACGATGATGATGATGATGATGATGGTGGTGGTGGTGGTGGTGGTGGTGGTGATGATGATGATGATAAAATAATAATATAACAGCAATGAGATGAAGGAGGAGGACAAAAGGGAATAAATGCAAAGCATAAGACCGAAAATAAGAGAAAAAAACAATAATGATAATATTAATAATAATAATAATAATAATAATAATAATAATAATAATAA
>NC_068985.1:15049164-15049710 GCF_001194135.2 Octopus bimaculoides
TGATAATATTAATAATAATAATAATAATAATAATAATAATAATAATAATAATAATAATAATAATAATAATAATAATAATAATGATAATAATAACAATAATAATAAAGCCTGCACAGTAAAAAATATAGGCAGCCAGACAGCTCGGAGAAATATACACGCAGACATATACACAAATACACACATATGCACGCATATACTTACTTATATATGTACTTGCATACATACATGCATACATACATACATACATACATACAACCATGAATCCATCTATCCATTCATACATACATACATGCATAGATACATACTTATAAACATACACGGGTACATTGGAAGATGGCAGTTTGGTATATACGTAGATAAACTGGTAATGTAATAAACAGGTAGATTGATAGGTGAATATATATATATTTATATATATATACTTATGTAAATATATATGCATATAATATGATATATATATATATGCATAAATATATATATGTTTGCATATATACATATAATATAAATATAAACATGATATATATGTATATCATATATATATATATA
>NC_068985.1:15052919-15056034 GCF_001194135.2 Octopus bimaculoides
TATATATATATATATATATATATATATATATATATATATATATACATAAATATATATACAGACCCATACTCACACATATATATACATATGCATACATACATATATATATATATACACGTACACATATATATATAAACATATGTATACATGTATACATACTGCATACATACACCTACAAAGCCGTATGCATGTATATGTGTGTGTGTGTGTATTTATATACACACATTTATAGATAGATAAATAGATAGATAGATTCCTGTAGATGCATGTAATATTGCTACATGTTTCACACACACATACATACTCGTAAGCATGTGCACCCCACGCACATATATGTAAGTATGTATGCAATAGACAGTAAGTATATTTATTTGAAATTTAGCGAATCATGGTAAAATTGCTTCGTAATTTCGTCATGTATAACCGGATTCGTATGCACTAAAATTTCATCACAGATATACGTATTCACATATATTTATACTAGGTGACCATTTTTCTATTTCTCTGTTTGGTTATCCCTTTTAGTCTGATGAGCGGTTATGTGAAACTCTGATCAACAGATTGTGAAGTTTTTCAGCTTCAAAAAAGCACTATTTTGCTCTACCTCTGTTATTCAAGTACTATTTTCTATACCTTGTCTTCCACCTACAAACTCACACACACGCTCACACGCGCACGCACGCACGCACGCACACACACACACACACACACACACACACACACACACACACACACACACACACACACACACACACACACACACACACACACACACACACACACAGAGCCACACACATACACATATTTATAAGGTGCAACAGCAAAACCTCGCATACTTTACACAGCCGTTGCTGTGGCGCTACAGAAGACTGGCTGGTTGTAACGGGGTCTTTATGTGGCTAATGTTTTATCGCTGTTTTTATTTACCATTATAGTTTTGATCGATACACACCGTGCATTTAGTGCTGAAAATTCTTTTAAGTTAGGTGAGTCTGAGATGGTTTTTACCACACTCTGTATTTGTACAGACACACACGCATATAGCATCAAAAGCGCATCCTGTTCTAACCAATACGCAGTGGCGGGGGACCCTTTTGACATTTGTACTGCTAGTTAGATGTAACAATATAACAATCAAATCTTCTTCAAATCACATTCGCACTTTTAGAAAATCCAAGACACATTGGATAATGTAATCCTGGATATACTGAATAGAAGATGGCAGGATAAGATTGCAATGGCTAGAATGTTTTTTTTTTTTACAGTGCCTTCAAGACTGGGGTTGAGCTGGGAGTGAACAACAACAACAACAACAACAACAACAACAACAACAACAACAACAACAGCTGAAGCAACAGTAGCCATATTGAGTTCTGATGAAGACAATATAGAAAACCAATAAATTTTTTCATGATAACACTTGCCCAAGGTCTCACTGTGTGGCACTTTGGGCAAGTGTATTCTACTATAGCCTCGGGCTGAACAAAGCCTTCTGAGTGGGTTTTGTAGACGGTAACTCAAAGAAGCCCGATAGAATAAGTACCAGGCTTTAAAAAATGAGTACTGGTGTCGATTCGTTCGACTAAAATTCTTGAAAGTGGTGTCCCAGCATTGGCCACAGTCGAATGACTGAAATGAGTAAAAGATGATGTGTCTTTCTCCCCAGTCACACAGCGTTGCAAAGAATATGAAAATCAACCTGGGAATTCTACCACTTCATACAGAAGCAAACCATCTAAGGAAAACACAATTTAAACTAAATGCCGTATAATATTAATGGCTTAAAAAACATTTATTTAAAGACATCTTGTGGAACTCCTCTAAATTTTCATAATGAAAGGCTACATTAGAACTGTCACACACGAGGACAGCCCCGCCTCAGTTCCCAATCTTTCAACAACAAACAATAATACCGCACAAAGAACTATATACAGCACACATAACATCTTCAATGACAACCTAGAATTTTTTTTTTTTTTTAGATAAACCTAAATATGTATACGTATTTCTGCTTCAACGGAACTGCCCTAAAGCTGTACAACATGTTTTGCTATATATTATAAGAATCTATTGTTGTTGATAACCAAATCGTGAAAGTAAACTCTGCTAAACGCTGATGACTTCATCAGACATAGAACAAACGATTTGAGCATAGAAAAATGGCAATTTAATAAGAAATTTATGAAAATTATTGACTAACAGGAATAATAGCAAAACATTGGTCAATACGTCTCGCAGCATTCCAAGATTAAGCTCACGCTGAGGCTGAGTGTGTCTGTCATGCCTCAAGGGTTGGTACGATAAATATTTAAAATACATAAAGAGATATTCAATCGAATATAAACTACGTACGAAAGAAAATAATGATCGCTTCTGATTGACAGATATTGTAGCTAAGCTCCTGGCGAGTTTTAAACCAGCTCAGAACCACGGCCTACAATACTGCCATGAAAAGCAAGAAATTTCGAGAAATTATTTGCATTGCAATAGAATACGTTAACACCTAAGCGACCATGTCTTGCCGAATCAGATCATCCGGTGCGTATCAAGTGAGCGGGTATCTTCCAGCCAAATAACTTGGTCGAACATTCTAGAAACTCCGTCGGGCGTTATAAAAAGCTGGTAATTGATTTCCCAGACACAACGACCTTAGGAGTTACTCGAGGTTCTGTCAGTCACCTTTGTGATAAGGCGTTCTCTACTTAATTTGTTCTCAATAATTATGAAATGTCTTCCTAGATTATTTAGAATATTATGCAGTAGAAACTTAACTTGTACTTATTCCATTCGATACCTCTTGAATACCGTTCCATTATTCAAATGTTGTATATATGCAGCGGAAAGAGGTCCAGGTTAATAAAAAGGCATGAGAGTTAATCTCAATATTTCTGCGGTCATGATAAAAGTAACACGCATCCTACCAAATGTTGTTTTTCATCAATAACTATTTCAATGAAACCTAATGCCACTCTAAAATATAAATAGAAACTTAAAAAAAAACATTATGCTATATATTCGCGCATATTACTCTACCTTTGGTATTTGAGTACTCTTTTTTCCACCTTGCTGCACATTTTATGTGCTTACTCCGGTATATATATATATATATATATAT
>NC_068985.1:15056961-15058012 GCF_001194135.2 Octopus bimaculoides
TTATCATTAGCACGTCTAGATATGCAAGTATATGCATGAGAGGACATACAAAAAACAAAACATACAAATCTGCATGTATACATACATACATACATACATACATACATACATATTCTGTTGATGTTGAAATTCCAATGAAGGAGCCTTGGATCTAGGTTAGAATCCAACTCTTTATTAGCAAAAAATCTTGAAATATAGCGAAATAATGACATACATACATACGTACATACATACGTACATACATACATACATACATACATACATGCATACATACATACATACATAAACGGAGCACTCCCAGCTGATACGATCAACGGAACAGCTTGCTCATGAAATTAACGTGCAAGTAACTGAGCAATCCACAGGCACATGTACTCCTAACGTAGTTCTCAGGGAGACTCAGCATGACACAGAGTGTGACAAGGCTGGCCCTTTTCAATTACAGGTACTATTCATTTTTGCCAGCTGAGTGGACTGGAGCAACATGAAATAAAGTGTCTTGCTCGAGGACACAACGTGTCGCCAGGAATCGAACTCACGACCTTACAATCGTGAGCCAAACGCCATAACCACTAAGCCACGCGCCTTCACACATACATACACACATACTTACATACATACATAGGCTATGATGTACCTACAAACTTAGACCAAACTTTGGCGTTGAGAGCTATACTAACCCCAATATTGGACGTCGCTGCATTGTTCCAAAGGACCTAGCAATCCCGTCTAGAGTGAAGACATGTAATGCAATAGATTGGGATTTAAGGGTCCACAACTATTTAATGCCTGTCCAAAACATCAGAGAGATCTTCATGGAGTATGTGTATATGTTTTGAAGAAACGATTTGATCTCCTGTTGTCCAAGGTTCCTGATTCTCAAAAGCGGGAAGCAGTATCAAACTCAGTTCCTCTCCAAAGGCTATTGAATAGGTGATTACACTGGTGGTGCTCCAGCATGACCACAGCCTTAGGGCTGAAGCGTATAAAAGAATAAAATATTAAAAGAAAAACCGAGAAATACTAGGTTTTTCGAAAGAGCAAAAGAAAC
>NC_068985.1:15058873-15060111 GCF_001194135.2 Octopus bimaculoides
TTTTCGAATAATTGTTTTCGAACAATTATTTTCGAACAATGTTCACATAATCCTCTGAATTACTTCAAGGTGTCAAATATGTTGGTCAAATATGTTGGTCAAATATGTTGGTCAAATATGTTGGTCAAATATGTTGTCCCACGGGAGATATCGACCACACTATTTTCAGCTGTCCTAATTCTTTTATTTTTTTTCCACGTTTCAGTCATTTGGCTGTGGCCATGCTGGAGCACCGCTTTAAAGGGTTTTAGTCGAAGAAATCGACCCCAGGACTTATATTTTTGTAAGCC
This sequence comes from Octopus bimaculoides, assembly GCF_001194135.2. Classification (NCBI taxonomy): domain Eukaryota; kingdom Metazoa; phylum Mollusca; class Cephalopoda; order Octopoda; family Octopodidae; genus Octopus; species Octopus bimaculoides. The sequence continues at coordinate 15,059,164 of NC_068985.1, forward strand.
TAGTACTTATTCTATCGGACCACTATCGAGATCTTTTGCCGAACCGCTATGTTACGGGATTGTAAACACACCAACATCGGTTGTCAAGCAGCGGCGGTGGCGGCGGTGATGGTGGGCAAACATAGACGCTAAAACACACACACACAGACATACATAATACATATATACAAATACACACACACAATAGGTTTCTACACAGCTTCCGTCTACCAAATTCACACACATGACATTGGTCAACCCGTGACTATAGTGGAAAAACACTTGCCCAAAGTGCCACACAATAACACTAATCTCGAAACCCCGCAATTGGAAAGCAAACTAATTTTGGCACAAGGGCAGAAATTTTGAGGGGAGGGACATGTCAGTGACATCATTCTCCGTACTTGACTGATACTTATTTTATCGACCCCACAAGATGAAAAGGCAAAACCAAGTAGTCATTAGTACTAATAATGCTGTTTATTATAGGCACAAGGCCTGAAATTTTTGAGGACGGGTAGGTCAACCCCAGTGTTCAACTGGTACTTATTTTATCTACCCCGAAAAGATTAAAGACAAAATGGACCTATGCGGAATTTGATCTCTCGATCGTAAAGATGAATGAAATACCGCTGAGCGTTTTGCTCGGCGTGCTAACGATTTTGCCAACTCGCCGCCTTAGGAATAACAATGTTGACGATGACGATGACGACGATGATGATGATGATGATGATGATGATGATGATGATGATAGAGATCACCATGTCGCGTACATATTGGTGTGATGCATGTGCCTGGTGTGCCCTTATCAGACGAGTGGTCATGATGGGTATATTGGGCTTCGTATACTTGTACCCCAGTGTCACTTTTTGATGGCATGCATTGCTCTCTCACTCAATAAAAGAAGAAGAAGAAGAAGAAGAAGAAGAAGAAGAAGAAGAAGAAGAAGAAGAAGAAGAAGAAGAAGAA
>NC_068985.1:15060510-15061306 GCF_001194135.2 Octopus bimaculoides
AGAGGTTCTCTTTCTCGTTGTATCTTGTTGATTTGCTCGTCTTAGGCATAGTTAATAAGAACTATGTCGACCTACATCGAAATTGCTTTATTTGCTCAAGGAACATAAATTTTTTTTATACTTTTTAATTATTTTCTTTTATCATTATTATTATTATTCAGTAGTTTTATTCTTATAACGTGCCTTCACTTCACTACCGAGCGCAGCTCTGTGTGCCTTATTATTATTATTATTATTATTATTATTATTATTATTATTATTATTATTATTATTATTATTATTGTTTTAAACAATTTAGTCAGAAAAGAGCCCACACCGTTTCCAGGTTCCCACACACTCGGTAGATCGATACCATCTTGAAGTCAATTTCAATAGGTGAAGAAAAAAAAAATGAAAAGAAAGACATGGGTGGGGTGGGGGAACTGAGGAAGATGAGGGTGTTGTTAGGATACTTCCAACAAAGTGAACTCTGCTAAAGGCAAACAAGGGCCAGGTAGTTAAGGGGAGGATACACCGGGCGACGTATTAAGGCTATGACTGTATACATACATACATACATACATACATACATATTTACACACATAGACACACGCACATATATATACACTCACACACACACATACATGTATATACATATATACGTATACATACACATACACACACTCACACACACATATATATATATATATATATACATACATGTATACATATGTATATATATATTTGTGTGTGTATGCATATATGTAAGTATCCATATAAATATATAAATGCACACACACACACACACACACACACA
>NC_068985.1:15061917-15064927 GCF_001194135.2 Octopus bimaculoides
CATACATGTATATACATATATACGTATACATACACATACACACACTCACACACACATATATATATATATATATATACATATATATATGTATGTATATATATATACATACATACGAACACAGGCATATATGTGTGTGAGTGTGTGTGTACATGCTTACATATGTATGTGCATTTATTTATTTAGTATTTATTTACGTATTTAATTTTACTTGTTGTTGCTTTTGTTATGAATAAAATTCTATCGCCTCCAACAAAATCAATATTCAACGATCTAAAATTGCTTCTGGTATACAAGCTATTTTCTATGGCAGACGCTAAACATTAGTCTCTCTCTTCCCTCCTAACTATAAATGTTCATCGGCCATTTTGAAATATAATATAAATATGTCTGTCTGTTTTACAACTATAACTAACGCTCAAAATTGTGACGCTTCAAAATTGATTCTGTCATGTTAGAATCAATAGTAAATTTACGAAACAAAAGTTACAGATGGCCGTTTATTGCCTTCTACTAATATATAATTTAATCCCAGCTAGGAACAGTGTTTTTATGAAATGTATTGGATGTATATGGCCGTGTTTAAGATTTCTCTATAAACAATTCGATGCAAACATTTATGAATTTTGAATCAAGAATGAATAAGACAGAAGAAATGTTAAAATATTACTTGTGTCTTGTCTCTCCGAGTATGATAACGTGTGTGTTTATATGCGTCCACACAAAGTCTGCATCAAGACTATTGTTTATTTAAATGTGTGTTTGTTCGTATTGAAAAGAAAATAAGAAAAGGAGGTGGGATGCTGAATATGTTAACATTTTATATTAATTTTTATATTTTCAGTATTTCATAAGTTTTGTTTCTTAATATATTTTCTACTTTGTCGTTCATACTGAGAGATTAAACTTATCTCTTTCATATGCTCTATTAACTCGAAATTTAAACTTTCTTTTGTATTGCCCGGATGCAGGGTATAGCTAAGTTCTGATACTTTAGAATAATCACGTGAAGGAAATGATAACAACAAAATGAGATTTCACCCATGAGATATTAAGGCTACAGTTTAAAGTTGTTGGCGATCACATATCTTGGAAGTTGTCTTCAATATTTATTTATTTAAAATGACAAAGAAAGTGGATTATTAGCATTGAAAGAGTGTTGGATTAATACCTAGTGATATTAAGTTTTATTCCCTTCCGCTCTGAGTTCAAATATTAACGACGAGGTCGATTTTTGCCTGTTATGCTTCCAGAATTGATAAATAAGAACATCTATCAAACACTGGGAACCAATAAAAATAAGAAAAATAAGAAACATCTAGCGCTTGCTAGATGTTTCTTATTTTTCCAATTTCAGAGACATGATAAGCAAAAATTTGGGACTATTTACCTCCAGTGCTTGATAGGTATTCTTTCAATTACGGAGGAATGATAGGCAAAATGTGATCCGTATGAGATTGGAACTTAAATCGAAAAGGATCAAAACTAAATAGTCAATTATACCATCGTATCAAAGATAGAAATTTTCACGAAACAAAGAAACAACTTCAGGTTATTCAATCTTCTAGAAGTTACAGCTAAAGATTCCTTATCTAACAACCTACCGGCTTCAGTACATTGGACAGCATAGTTCCTGAGATACAAACCGAATGAATACCTACAATTGGAACATCTTTCATAATAGATCGGCTCAAGACACAACAAATACTTTAACATTTCTATTGTTTTATTCATTCTTGGTTCAAAAGTCATAAATATTTGCATCGAATTGTTTAAAGAGAAATCTTAAACACGGTCATATACATCCAATACATTTCATAAAAACCAAGAATGACGTTAGGACAAACAATGACCATATAAATCAACACGTATATTGCCACCACACCAAAACCCTGATGATTCTTGTCCGCAATGTGGCTCTATGGTCAGATTCTCAGAGACTTCTATTTTACATCTGACATCTGTCACGCTGTCAACAAATTAGAAAAGCCGGAAACTCACAATTTCTGAGAACTACTTGTTTATATTTTAACCCTTATGATACCAACTCACAAGAGACTGCCACTAGTTCTATGATACAAACTTCCCGTTTTAAAGTGATTTAGATAAAAACCTCCTATCTGTTAATTTATGTTAATTAATTATGTTAACTTATGGTCAAAACACCAGCTTAATAAATAACAATGTTGTTTTACTAAATACTTCATTATATTCAAAATTATTTGAAATAGATAATGTATTTCAACAGATTTCTTTTTTATGCTGTGTTTAGCACTCAACATCAAATGGCAGTCCTATACAAAAAATTAGGTTCTTTGTAGTAATCTTCTACGAGTCACCTCCATTGTAAAAAAAAAGAAGACTGGATTGTGATTTTACGGACTCTGCTTTTGTAGCAAAGATGAAGTAGTTGCGTCAAATGCTGATATGGGAACCCACGCACGGAAATCGACCTAGAGTATTTATGAACCAACTGGTTGAAGACTCTGGTCAACTGAAGAGCAATCTGTCAAGTGCAACGCAGGAGAGATTCTGGGGGCAAGACAGTGATCGTCTTCTGACCACACGATTTCAGCAAAAATACAGAAAAAAGGAAAGGGTTAGCATACGGATATACACGTGTAGAAAGACGAAAGAAATGAAGATCTCAAATTAACAGAATTAATTATTGACCTACAACAAGCAATCAAATAATAGAGTCGTTTTAAAGGATAATCCTTTGTTTCGCAATATATACCCTTCTACCTATCTTCGACATAATTCCCCAACAGTTTGGTATAGACATGAAAATGGGAAAGTTCTGTTTCCTGTTCCTCCATTCTACCCATGCAACCAACAGCACTAATTCTCTGTACACCGACGGGTGGTGAATTGGCAACTAGAAAACTGAATAATTTAAAGCTTGCCCTAATTATATCACATTATAGAGATGTCTATTTGCCTCTCTCTCTCTCCCTCTCTGTCTGACTATATGTACACACACACAATCACACACACACACACACACACACAC
>NC_068985.1:15065067-15066084 GCF_001194135.2 Octopus bimaculoides
CTGAAGTCGATTTCTTCGAGTAAACTATTCCAAATAGTGCTCCAACATGGCCGCAGTCCAATGAGTAAAACAAGTACAAGATTAAAGATTCTTTACATAACAAGGTCTTCTGATCTAGACAGGAAAGCAGTAAATTTGAGGGGAGGGGGAGCCAGTCGAATATATACTGACTCCAGTATTTCACTAGTACTTTATTTTATCAGCCCTGGTGGGATGAAAAGCTAAAGTTGACCTCGGCGGGAAGTGAACTCAGAACGTAGAGAGCCGGAACAAATATCGCAAATAAATACCTTGTGGTGATTACTTGCATCTTTTACCTTACGAATTTAAATATTAAAATACCAACAATAGAAAACAGCGCATCAATATATCGATTATCTTTAGATCAGCAACCTGACGGAGGTCCTGGTTGTGTTGTTAACCCGAGAGACATATTAAATAAATAACACCTGAGAACCGATAAAATTCATCAACAAGCTTCCGCACGATCTCCGCCAATCTGATTTTATTCACAAGGCTTGAGGAAAACCGAAAATATGATCGAAGACGTTTGTCGAAAATATAGCGCAGTAGAATCGAAACCGGGACTACGGATTGCTTAGCAAACTTCCTAACCACACGACCAGAAATACACCCATGACATCAGACGTATCAGCAGTGCGGGGCGGGTAAGAAGTGGGAGGGTTTCCCTTTCACTTTCTCATTCTTTAATTATACATTTTCCTCTGACCATTTTTATTGTTCTCATTCTTTCGGTGTATTCTATAATATGTGATAAACATAATATTACACTCACACAAACACACAGACATACACACACGCACGCACACACATATCTGCTGTGTGGTGTAATGTAAAGTATACATACATACATACATACATATATATATATATATATATATATGTATGTATACACATACATGTATCCATACATATGCACACACACAGACATACACATACTCGCACAAACATACATTTTGTATATACATACGTACATACGTTTATAAATGTTCATGT
>NC_068985.1:15067540-15070233 GCF_001194135.2 Octopus bimaculoides
ACACAATGGGCTTCCTCACAGCTTCCGTCGACCAAATTCATTGACAATGAATCGGTCGCTCGGGGCAATAGTAGAAAACTAACCCAAGGTGTCACACACTAGGAGTGAACTCGAAACTACGTGGCTGTTTAGCGAGGTTCTTAACGATACAACCATGACTGCGCCTATAGAAAGTTCTATTCACTTGTTATTGACGTATTGACGTACACACCAGTTTGAAGCTTTATATCTCACCATGATATTACAACAGCCCACCGCGATAAATACTGGTATGGACAAGAGAGTCAATACCATTCAAATATTGGTTTCAAATTTTGGTACAAGACTAGCAGTTTCAGAGAAGGATGTAAGTCGATTACATCGACCTCAGTACTTAACTGGTACTTATTTTATAGGCCCCGAAAGACGAAAGGCAAAGTCGACCCTTGCAGAATTTGAATTCAGAACGTAAGGGCGGACGAAATGCAGCTAAGCATTCTGTTCGGCATGCCGAGGATTCTGCGAGCTCATCGCCTCACACCATTCATATATTAATAATAATGACAATATGATTCAAAATAATTTCTTTATGAAGAATATATGATGAACAATATTATTATGAACAATAGGCGTAGGAGTGGCTGTGTGGTAAGTAACTTGCTTACCAACCACATGGCATGGTTGCGGGTTCAGCCCCACTGCGTAGCACCTTGGGCAAGTGTTTTCTACTATAACCTCGGGCCGACCATAGCCTTGTGAGTGGATTTGGTAGACGGAAACTGAAAGAAGCCCGTCGTATATATGTATATATACCGCAGTCAAATGACTGAAACAAGTAAAAGAGTAAAAGAATATTGCCTCCAACGTTCCAAGTATGATCTGCATAGTTAGTAGCAATGGTGGATTAAATTGCAAAGGTCGGAGATTTATAATGTATGAGACATTTGGATTCAAGTTCCTTGATAACACTTTCATTTGTAATGTAATTTGAGTGCATTTAAGTTTTGAACGATGTTAATTTTGTCCCTTTAGGTGACGGGAACGACTGGGAACTGTCGAAATTTTTCTCTACTTATTGTAATCAAGAAAATCCTAGCAAATGTATGACCCAACAGACTGAGAAATCCACAGTAATGGCTCCACTAGAATTCACGATGGGTTCAGAAGTACCATTGATATGGGGGTTTCTTCTCCTTATAGATCAAAGAAAAATCTGGGGGACCAGACAAGGTATTTTGTGATTTTTTCATTGAGAAGCACCTGCCTGGCGTATAACAACTGACCTTCAAACTTCTCTAAACGCTAGCAGTTTTGGTCAACTACTAAACTAATTATTTCGATGCCAATTCCGTGTTGTTAGTGATCTAAATTAAAAACCTTCGATCAAAATTTCACATTTTTGTTTTTGAAAACACCAACTTCACAACAATAAGCTTATTTTACTATATTTTTCATTATTTTCTAAACTAATTGAAACCACCCCCCCAAAAAAAAGCAGTATTCTAACAAAAATATGGTAACAAAAGAATTATGGTGTCTTCCTTATTCTCTTTCTACCCACTTCTTTCTTTTCTTACTCTGCTGCTATCAGCTGCTATCTACTGCCATACTTCCACCAGTTAACAAGTCCTGATTTCTACCAACAACTTCTTCGAACGCTTACACAAGGCATCAATACTATACGGATCCACAAGGTGACTGTTGAATAGACGAGTGGCTATCGATGAAGGGCAAATAATACAGCGGTATAGTGTGGGTTTTGATCGTCCTGCGCAGCAGTCAACTTGGCGGGCCCCCTTCTTGAAGCGCAACTTACTTTCGACTACATAAATATGCGTGTGTGGGTGCATGTATGTATATGTGTGTATATGTATGTGTGTGTATATACATACATACACACGCACACTCATACTTGAACTAACATGAAGGAACGCAAATTCTCTATCTCATCAATAACACAGCAACACTATTGTTTGACTTGCCTGGATTTGGTAAACGTTCATATGCCGAATCACCGTGAATATTCCCAGTCCAGAATCTTTTGGTCTGTAGTCACTTCTCTATAAATATGTAATACGTGACTTGATGTTTTACAACTACCTGTACATATATCTTATTCTATTATATCTACAATAGCTTGGCCTGTGTGGTGCCCGTTGCCAAGTCTTATCTCTACGGGTCTTGTACCATTTCACTTAACGTCGGATTTCAAGCGTTGGGCCTGAGCGCTTACCGTGTGTACTTATTATGTTACATCACACTAGTCATGAACGCATATCTGATTGTTGGTCTTTTAGCAGCAGACGTCAGTGATGTTTGAATTTAGAGTCTAATGAGCCGAAACAAATACTGCTAGAAATTCCATCCGATACTCTAATAAACACTTACAAACATAAATACATATTTACATGCACACGTACCAACATATTACATGTCTACCTACCATCGCACATATTCGCATACATCCAGCCATTCATACATAGATACATATATATGTGAGTATCAGATTGGCTTGCCCATTTTCAGTCCACTGCAGGACGAGGGTCACAGCATGTTCTCTCCACCAACCACAGTCTGATGTGTAGGCCATGAATTTGAACTTGAGATCATATTGGCTTGATGAACCTACCCTGGCACACTGGTTCGACATGGGTTGGCAGAGCATCTCTCTCTCTCTCTCTCTCTCTATATATATATATATATATATATATATA
>NC_068985.1:15070868-15074005 GCF_001194135.2 Octopus bimaculoides
ATATATATATATATATATATATATATATATATATATATATATATATACATATATATGTGTGTGTAATTACTGATACACACATATATGCATATACTCACATACATATGTATGTGTATATGTTTACATATAAATATATGAGTATCTGTGCGCTTATGTGTATGTACAAATAAAGCTGTTTATTGCGATTATTTTGGGGGACAAAACTTATCTGGTAATAATAACGGCTTGATAATATAATACTAGATTATAAGTGATTTTCACTGCACACGGAGACGCATATGATAATATTTGCATACGCGTATGCATATACATAAATATTCATGTTTACGTATAAAAATAACATACATTGCATATGAATAAATATAAGTTAAATTTTGTATATAAATATGAATAGATGTGTTAGACATTCCTGCATAATCTCCATGGAATCATTCCTCAAACTTCTCGAATTTCCCTTTGTTTTCATTATTTATTTCCTTTCCATTTCCTTCATGCATTTACAACACCGACTTTCCGGACACAGATGGTCCAAAATCTCTTATAATCCGCATTAAATTCATGAGCAGGAACTTCAAGTTTACACGGCCGCTAGACTAGTTTACTAGTATCTTGTACAGTACAGTATTAATAAACTTACCGACATGTATTTCATTAAATTATTTAAGTAAATTTAATATTTCTTTAATCTACAGGGTGTCCACAAAGTCTGGGTACATGGGGATTAACACATACTTTAAGAAATTATTATTTCTTATATTTAATTGTTTATGTTATGATTTTATTTACTCCATGTACCCACATGGGGATTAACACATATTTTAAGAAATTATTATTTCTTATAATTAATTGTTTATGTTATGATTTTATTTACTCCATGTACCCAGACCTGTAGAGTGCGACCACTCCTGGTTTAGAAGAATCAGTAATCAGAATGGCTTTGGAACAAAACATTCTAGAAAATTGATATTTGCTGGACAAAATGTTTGGCGGTAGTTCTTAGCGGTGTTCGTAGTTCAAATTCCGTTGAGGCTGACTTTGCTTTTCATCTTAAATACAGTTAAGTACTGAGATCGATGTAATCGACTTGCACCCTACTCAAAAGTTTCAGAACTTGAATTTAGACCAGTGTTTCCCAACCATCTTTTCTGGTGCCCCACATTTTAATAACAAAAAAAATCTAATGGCAATCAACACTGTTTTTTTGTTTTTTAATATATAAATACGATTTTTAATTCAATTACCTGGCTGACAGATCATTCGGCTCATTTAGCGAGAACCCTGTGCCTGGTGCATACGGCACAGATCCTTGATTTGAGGAGACAATTTCGTTAATTTCAGCCGTAAATCATGTTTTGTAATTTCATGCCGGTTTCTCTTGGCTTCTAGCAAATTGTCAACTGTACTGAATCTACATTCGACTAAATAAGATGAAGGAAAATGAATCAATAGTTCTCTATGACAATAGATGTTGAAACAGAGAGACAAACACCTAACAAATGCAGATCCCTCACTCAGTACGCTGATTGGTCGTAGCTGCATCGATTCCCATGATCTAAGTATAGATATTGCACAGCGATGTTTCTTTTTCATTTCAATGTCCTAAGATAGGGTTAGGGTCGACAAGTGTGCACTCAAGTCACTTGCAAAAATTTTCACATCCCACGTTAACGCATGCCCCACCCCAATTTTCCCACGCCCCACGCTGGGAAACACTGATTTAGACACAAGCATTTTTAAAGGGAAAGAATTAGTTGATTATGTCAAATCTAGTACTTGTCTGGCACTTTACCTTATCAAACCCGGATGGCAAGAAAATTGGTTTCAGCAGTACATGAACTCAGAACTAAAAGGGTCGTGACTTAATTCCGGCAAGACATTTTCTCCGACGCTCTAACGAATCTGCAATTCGACCACCCTCTAATTTACTATTTTTAACATAAATAAGGCGGTGAGCTAGCAGAAACGTTAACACGCCGCCGGGCACAATGCGTAGCGGTATTTCGTCTGAGTTCAAATTCCGCTGAGGTCGACTTTGCCTTTCATCCTTTCGGGGTCGATAAATTAAGTACCAGTTACACACTGGGGTCGATGTAATTGACTTAATCCCTATGTCTGTCCTTGTTTGTCCCCTCTATGTTTAACCCCTTCTGGGCAATAAAGAAATAAGAAACGTTAGCACGCCGGGCAAAATGCTTAGCGGTATTTCGTCTGTGTGTACGTTCTGAGTTCAAATTCCACTGAGCTCAACTTTGCCTTTCATTTTTCGGGGTCGATAAAATCGGCTAGCCCCTCCTCCAAAATTTCGGGCCTTGTGCCTAGAGTTGAAAAGAATATTTTTAACATAGGCACACGCCCTAAAATGTAGGAAATATATCGACTCTAGTACTTGACCAGTATGATATTTTTTTCTACCGGGACTGGATGAGAGGACATGTGACCTCAGTGGGATTTGAACTCTGAACATAAAAGATCGGAATGAATAGTGCAGGGAAGCTTCCCCATACTTTAGAGATTCTGTATGCGTGTGATTGAAACAGAATGTAACTAATTTTATGAGTTAGTCTATTAAATCAACTCTGGTACTTGACTGCTACTTTATTTTATAGATCCCTCGAGGGATGTAAGGCAAAGTCGATTTCGTCGGGATTTGAACTTAGAATGTTTAAGATCCAAAACGAATTACGCAAGACATTTCGATCAGAACTTTAATAATTCTGCAAATCCGTCATCCTCAGCAGTTGTGCAGGGAGGGACTTGGTAGATATCATTGACCGTGTTGCTTGGTTGTGTGTGTGTGTTGGTACTCCGTCGCTTACGACGTCGAGGGTTCCAGTTGATCCGATCAACGGAACAGCCTGCTCGTGAAATTAACGTGCAAGTGGCTGAGCACTCCACAGACACGTGTACCCTTAACGTAGTTCTCGGGGATATTCAACGTGACACAGTGTGACAAGGCTGACCCTTTGAATTACAGGCACAGCAGAAACAGGAAGTAAAAGTGAGAGAAAGTTGTGGTGGAAGAGTACAGCAGAGTTCGCCACCATCACTTGCCGGAGCCTTGTGGAGCTTTAGGTGTTTTTGCTCAATAAACACTCACAACACCCGGTCTGGGAATCGAAACCGCGATCCTATGACCG
>NC_068985.1:15074015-15074511 GCF_001194135.2 Octopus bimaculoides
CAACGGAACAGCCTGCTCGTGAAATTAACGTGCAAATGGCTGAGCACTCCACAGACATGTGTACCCTTAACGTAGTTCTCGGGAATATTCAGCATGACACAGAGTGTGACAAGGCTGACCCTTTGAATTACAGGCACAACAGAAACAGAAAGTAAGAGTGAGAGAAAGTTGTGGTGGAAGAGTACAGCAGAGTTCGCCACCATCCCCTGCCGGAGCCTTGTGGAGCTTTAGGTGTTTTTGCTCAATAAACACTCACAACACCCGGTCTGGGAATCGAAACCGCGATCCTATGACCGCGAGTCCGCTGCCCTAACCACTAGGCTATTGCGCCTCCACTCTCAATAATAATCTAGGCACAATGTTAGAGATTTTGAGGGGGAAGGTTAGTCGATTGCATCGACTCCAGTATTAGGCAGGTACTTTATTTTATCGCCCCCTAGATGGATGACAAAGTTGACCTACTTGAGATTTGAACTCAAAGCGTAAAAAAAAAAAA
>NC_068985.1:15074521-15075134 GCF_001194135.2 Octopus bimaculoides
GTGAGATTTGAATTCAGAACTTAAAGGATCAGAATAAATACGATGAAACAGCTTTCTTGACCCGTTAACGACTCTGCAAATCTACCCTTTCGTCTAATGATAACATTATTGATTTAAAATTTTGACATAAGGCCAGCATGAGGGGTCAGTCGATTATATCGACCACCAGTGTTCAACTAGTACTTATTTTATTGACCCCGAAATGGATGAAAGTGTAGCAGACCTCGGCAGAACTTGAACTTAGAGCATAAAGATGGACGAAATACCGCTAAGCATCTTGCTCGGTGCGATAGCGATTCTGCCAAATCGCTGTCTCAAGCTTGATGATAATATTATCTAATGATAAGGCAGCGAGCTGGCAGAAACGTTAACACGTCGTACGATAATGCTTAGCGGTATTTCGTCTGCCGTTACGTTCTGAGTTCAAATTCCGCCGAGGTCGACTTTGCCATTCATCCTTTCAGGGTCGATTAAATAAGTACCAGTTGCGCACTGAGGTCGATATAATCGACTGGCCCCTCCCCAAAGATTTCGGGCCTTGTGTCTAGAGTATTAAAGAATATTATTTAATGATAACAAGGCGGCGAGCTGGCCGAATCGTTAGCACGCTGGG
>NC_068985.1:15075422-15079986 GCF_001194135.2 Octopus bimaculoides
AAAAAAATTTGGATGAGATCTTTTTATTGATTCTGTTTTTATTTATTTATTTATTTTTTTGGTCTATTTTCAAATCTGTAATCGGTTTTGTTATTCATGCTCTAGTTCTTTTGCAATTTGAAGATTAACTGTTTATACATTTATACTGAGATACAGATATCCTACTTACAAAGAATTGATAACTGTGGGTTTTTTTCCAGATCATGGCTTCTTCAAGTAGACGTAGATGCGTGAATAATCCTGATGGTCTCTGGCTGATGGCTTCCTTCACACCTATTGGTCAAAGGCGCAATATCACAGTGTTTGTGAGACGGGTTTATAAAGCCTATTTTGGAATTCCCCTAGGTGATGTGTGTCATAACTGTAAGGGAGTGCTTTGTGGACAAAAGGAAAACGAAAGGGCCTGCCATTTGGAGTTCCTATGGTTTGACGAGAGCCCAGAAGCCGCACAGGTGACATAAAAAAAGTATCGGCAAGAAAAATAGGCGTAAAATATCTTATCCCAATATTCCTTTAGCAATTAGACTTATTATACTCTCTGAGATGCTCTCGATTCCAGTTTTCCTTGGGTTTACCTCTTCTGAAGATGAAGCTAGCAAACAAGAGTACGAGGATGATAACGAAGATCAAGAAATTACTTCATAATTCCAAGACCCTCTTATGGTGCCGAAAAATCAATTCCTCAACAGTTTAGCCAAACAGAACTGAACGATTTAGTGTGTGATTTGGGGTGATTTGGGACTCTCCAAAGACTGCAGCTGCAGTTTTAGCATCCAGGCTGCAAGAAAAACATCTCCTTGACAAGCTACAAAGTTTATTATTTGCGAAAACGCGACCAGATTTTTGTGTCATTTTTTTTCTTTTTCAAAGAAACCTTTTGTTTACTGCCACAATATTCTTAGTCTTCTCCAGGAACTAGGAATTCCCTCGTACAGTTCAACTGACTGGCAACTATTTGTGGATTATTTTAAACGCTGCCTAAAGTGTGTTCTCCCATGCAATGGTAATGTTTATGGGACTGTCCCAGTTAGTCACTCAGTGCACTTGTAAAAAGAATACAGTGACATAAAAATGGTTATTGACCAACTAAAATATCATGAGTACAACTGGACCAATTATGTAGATTTGAAATGGTCAGCTTCCTTCTCGGACAACAGATAAGTTTCACAAAGTATTCTTGCTATCTTTGCATGTGGGACAGCCGAGCTTAAACACTGGATTCAGAAGAAGTAACCCATTCGTGAGACTCTAGAAGCAGGCATACCAAATTTGGTGAATGATCCAATTGTCAGCCGGGGAAAGATTATTTTCCCACCCCTCCATTTAAAGCTGGGCTTTATGAAGTAATTCACTAAGGCATTGAATACTGATGGTGAATGTTTTCAGCATATGGTCTCTGCATTTCTTGGTTTGTCATTCGGGAAGATCAAAGCAAGTGTGTTTGACAGACCTCAGACCTTGTACGTCATGAGGAATTTGTCGGAAAGACGAATGACAAAGAAAGAGCAGCATGGCTGTCATTCGTAGCAGTCATGAAAATTTTTTCCTGGGAACAGAAAAGCAGATGACCATGAAATTCTTGTAAATAATTTACTGTCAGCTTTCCATAATCTTAAGTGTAACATGAGCGTTAAACCCTATTCCCTCCAAAGTCAGCTCGGTCAATTCCCTGACAACTTTGGAAATGTAAGTGATGAACAAGGCGAGCGCTTTCACCAAGATCTCAAAACCATAGAGGAGCGTTATCAAGGGCGAAGGGACAAAAACATGATAGCAGACTGCTGGTGGAGCATTAAACAAGATTTCCATGAGAAAGTCTAATAACGCAAGAACTTCAAGCGCAAATTTTTGGCTGAATAAAATCTATTTATGTTTTATCTCCCATTCAAATAAATTTCTCAACTATGAATACCTATCATTTGTATACGATATATATTTTCAACTGAAAAGCAGATGGCGAAAACAACTGGCGCATGATAACATTTATTTTTACTCAGTATCGGAATAAGAAATGTTATTTTTATAGCCTAATTCTTATTGTAGTGTATATATATGAATACAGTTAGAATCTCAATACATAGATATTGGTTCTTTTCCACCTAGTTTGAAGATAGTATAAGAAGAAAATTATCATAAGGCTTACATCATATCTCGAGAAATATTCGAAATTCGTAAAATATATCTAAAAAATCGTAATTGCAAAAAAATCTAGAGCTTACAGAGAAAAAACTAACTTCATATTTGAATCCAGCATTTGCAAATTAGGTAATAGCAATAGTTGGTATCAATGCAACCAAAATGTTTTTTGACCAGGGTAATAAGACCAGGTAAGGTGGCGTTCTGGCAGAATCTTTAGCAAGCCAGGAAAAAATGTTTCGTTCGTTTTTACGCTCTGAGTTCAAATTCCGCCGAGGTCATTTTTGCCTTTCACCCTTTTCGGGTCGATAAAATAAATACCAGCTGAGCACTGGGGTTGATGTAATCGACTTATTCCCTTCACCGAAATTGCTGGACTTTGAAACCAATAATAAGTCCTGGCATGAGAATTTACGACCACAAAATACACAAGACAGAACTCATATAAAAAGAAAAAAAAATTACTATTATACAACACTGACTCCATTAGTGGACATTTCCAGGTCGATATTTCTTGTACTTTGTACTGATTTTTTCTTTTCTTTTCTTTGTTTTTTTTTTCGTGATCGATTTGATTTAAAGAACTATGAATAAATCTAAATAAAAGACAGTTCCATATATTTAGCTGGAATGTCTAGCGATATTTGAAACGAATAAAAGTGATGTATATGTATCAACATTTTCAATCATTAGTAGTGTCTTGAGCATGATGAGAAAATGATTAATCAAATGTGTAAAGAATTCCAGAATTCGACAGAGTTTCATAAAAAAACAAAACAACTCAGGAAGAATGTCTGCAAGATATATATATATTTGAAAGGTGGAGGCGCAATGGCCCGGTGGTTAAGGCAGCGGACTCGCAACCGTAAGATCGCGGTTTCGATTCCAAGACAGGTCGCTGTGAGTGTTTATTGAGCGAAAACACCTAAGCTCCACGAGGCTCCGGCAGGGAGTGGTGGTGACCCCTGTTGTACTCTTTCACCACAATTCTCTCTCACTCTTTCTTCCTTTTTCTGTTGTACCTGTATTTCAAAGGGTTAGCCTTGTCACACTCTGTGTCACGCTGAATCTCTCCGAGAACTACGTTAAGGGTACACGTGTCTGTGGAGTGCTCAGCCACTTGCACGTTAATTTCACGAGCAAGCTGTTTCGTTGATCGGATCAACTGGAGCCCTCGTCGTAACCGACGGAGTGCCAACCAACCATATATTTGATGGAATCTCCAGTCGAAGGCGACGTATGAGAGTTCAGTTTTTGCTGATCGACCTGCACAAATGATTTTTTTATAGTGATTAAATATATGTGCCGCTCATTAGTTCACTCTCTCCATCAAATCGACGTTGTCTGATCAGGTGCACGGTGTGCCACACGAGAGGTGACGAAGTGATCACAGAGAAACGATTTATATTGAATGAATTAAATTTTAAAACCACTTTATAAATGCTGAGACCCCCTTCGGTCATGACTGACCATGGGATTGCACCTAGAAAGTTACCCTCCCAGGCACAAGTCCGGGCAAGGTTGTTTATGGAAGACCAGCAGTCGCCCATGCATACCGGTCTCCCTTCCCCACGCCACTAGTGTTATCCAAGGGAAAGGCAAAGGGGCCGATACAGCTTGGCACCTGTGACGTCGCAACTCATTTCTACAACTGAGTAAACTGGAGTGACAGGACATAAAGTATCTTGCTTAAGAACACAACACGCAGCCCGGTCCGGGATTCGAACTCAATACCTCACGATCGTAAGCTCGACACTCTAACCACTGAGCCATCGCCTTCACATTTTATAAATATGCATTGTTATAAAGCAGGTTTTATCACAATGTGACACAATAATACATACTTGTTTAAATGAGTTAATTTTAAAGAGCATGTAATTTTCTTCGTAAGGTTACCGCTTCTGACCCTGCAAAGTACTTAGGACTGTTAGATCTTGTACGAGTATTATGTAGGGTACTGTCAATACAATAGGGTTTATAGACCCCAACAAAGCGCTGAACGTACTCAGAGCCTAGAAAACGGCGCTTGACAGCTCAGGATAATACGCAATAAAAACAAGGCAACTAAATGATAATTTTGAGGAGAGATTTTGGCACAAGGCCAGTAATCTTTTAGGGGATGGGTGTAAACGATTACACCCCAGGGTTCAGCTGGTACTTATTTTATCGATCCCGAGAGGATGAAAGGCAAAGTCTACCTCAGCAGAATTTTAACTCAGAAGACTACTGAATAATAAGAATAATGATGGTCGCTCCCGTCGATTTCGACATATGAGTGTCAATAATAATAATAATAATAATAATTATAATAATCCTTTCCATTATTGGCACAAGGCCTGGAATTTGTGGAGAGGGGAGATAGTCGATTACATCAACCCCAGCACCTGATTGCTACTTAATTTATCGACCCCAAAATGATGGCTGGCCA
>NC_068985.1:15087234-15091393 GCF_001194135.2 Octopus bimaculoides
CATACCGTATAGTATTTAATTTCATTTCACTTGATATTACTGTTCGGCTCCTTCTCTCACTCCATTCATTTTCAATAATATAAAAGTAAGTATCATTAATGCACAAGGATGTCAGCCGATATGTCTAGCCTGTTGAAAAGAATGTATTATTTACTATATGAAAGTTTCACCATATAATCAATATACTTTATACCGATATAGCGATATGGCAGCCATTGAGAAAATATCCACGTGATATTTCGACCTCCTACAAATTGTTGCTATATTTTTCTCTCTCTCAAACCACAACCTACTATTTTGAGAGAGCAAAATAAAAAAGTAAGAACAGGTGTGTTTTATACTGTTTGAGGTGAATAATGTTAGGGAAAAGCCGGAAGAATGGTCACGGAAAGAATGCCTTTGATTCATGGTTCTGTTGGATCAAGGATGTCTGGTGAGGCATGGGTTTGTGCTAAGAAGCTTGCTTCCTTATCACATGGTTCCGGGTTCGGTCCCACTGCGTGGCACCTTATGCAGGTGTCTTCTGCTAGAGCACCAGGCCGATCAAAGCCTTGTGAGTGAATTTGGCTGATGCAAGCTGAGAAAAGCCCCTCGTGTCTGACTAATATTTTGGATTACCTAATTCCTGGATCATCTTTACACCTGCATTACCTTCCGGGATTATGATACACCTTTAAATTCTCTCGGAATAGTCTATTCTTTACCATTGATTATATATATATATATATTTATATGCTAGACCACTGGTTTTAAATTGAAATAGACATTCAATTTATCACCCTCACTATATATATATATATATAGGTGTGTGTGTGTGTGTGTATGTGTGTGTATATGTGCGTGTGTTTGCTTGTCCCCCACCACTGCTTGCTAACCGATGTTGGTTTGTTTTCCTTCCTCCATATATTAGCGGTTCGACAAAAGAGTCTAATGGAATATTTGCCAGTCTTAAAGATAAGTTCTAAGGTCAATTTGTTCGGCAGAACACTTCAAGGTGGTGCTCTAGCATGGCTGCAGTCCAATGATTGAAACAAAATATAAAGGATAGTGATTGAATAGCATCAGTTATCTTATACTGATGGATAAAACATCTAAGTTTTGCAACACATATGAACGAGGGAAGATGCGTCAGGGAAGTAGCCTCTACATAGTCTCGTGACCAAGAAAAAGTAGCCACCAAATCTCCCTCAAATCTACATTCTACCAAACTAAAAACAGATACGTTGAATATAGTCTTAGGCTTCTTGAAAATAGATAAAGACAAGATGGTCACTGTTGGAATGCTTTTAATCATAGGTCTGTACAATTAGGGTTCACATGGGAGTTAAGCAACATGAGCAACAAGAAGCTGAGGTGCGTGTACGAGCTTGCTGTGACTCGCTAGAAATAGAAACCACATAAGCACCAATTCAGACCCCACCTTCTTCAAGAATGGAAAGTCACATGGGACGATGTAGTCCAAGATTGCATCATCCTAAAGAGAACGAAAGACAAAATTCTCGTCGCTGGAACGCCTTGGACTCATCAGGAATTAATTACTTGGGACAAACCACAACAGCCATTTCTAGTTTCAGGTTCTATTGCCGAGCCCCATGGCTTTTGCTATGCTTCACTTCTGTTTATATACAGGATGCCTGTGGGATTTATGTAGTCTCTCGTTCCCCTAAAAATAGAAGCTAGGTCTCACTTAAACCACACCCTAAATAATATAGTTCTATATGAAGTGCCCTTCCTCGGAACAGGTACACTTGTGAGTTGCTCTGGGGTCTTACGAGTCAAGGGGCCCAACGCTAATCTGTTTATACCGTTGTTGTGTACATAGGGGTCCTCCGTACTTCGCTTTCCTCAGGGATCTATAATTCTGTTAATACGATGTTACCTATACATCTGAATACATGACAGGATTGTAGCTGCTAAATTGCTTTTGATCACAGATTTTCTGGATCAGAGCTGAGCCGGGGCAAAACATAAATACAAACAGGAGGCAGCGAGCGAACTAAAAATAAAAGACGTAT
Organism: Octopus bimaculoides; assembly: GCF_001194135.2. Lineage (NCBI taxonomy): Eukaryota > Metazoa > Mollusca > Cephalopoda > Octopoda > Octopodidae > Octopus > Octopus bimaculoides. Next base: position 15,089,250 of record NC_068985.1, read on the forward strand.
GTATATATATACATATATATACTGAGAGAGAGAGAGAGAGAGAGAGAGAGAGAGAGAGAGAGAGAGAGAGAGAGAGAGAGAGAGAAAGAGAGAGAGAGAGAGAGAGAGAGATGCACATGCACACATGTACATCCATGCATACATACATACATACATACATACATACATACATACATACATACATGTAGAAACCAAGTTACGTGTCAAAATTTTTGTCTGGTGGTTCCGATTTCTGTCATGAAACATGAGTGGCATCAGCTTTTGGATGAGCTGTTAAAATAGGTTTAGATAACATAAGGAAAAAGATTAGCAAGCAGTCAAAGCTTTCGTCAAAATATCACAATGTTCTCTTTCATTTTCTCTTTCTCTTTTTTTTTTTTTGAAGGTATCAGTTAATCCGTTTTATCGTTGATGTTTATAGCTTTTATACCGATATATATATTGATATATATCGGTATAAAAGCTATAAACATCAACGATAAAACGGATTAACTGATACCTTCAAATAAAAGATACAAACACAGCCGCACACGCACATACATGCACATACACATACATACAATCACATATACATATATGTCAGTGTATGCGATCTGACCCAATATCAATGACACAACAGAGAAATTAACTCACAGAAAAGAACAATAGTTTCGAGACATGCAATATATACTTCTCAAAAAGAACTTCAAAAATGTCTTTAGTGATTTCAGATACGAATTACCAAGAGATAACTCTAACAGAACAAGATATGAAAAACGTAATCGGCAGTCAACTAAAGGAAATCTACTAACAGAGGGAAAAACATAATTTACATAAATTGGATGTGGTTACGTAATAGACAAATAGTGGTGATAAAATGATGGTGTATTTTGATATAACTCATCTTAGATAGACAGACAGTGATAGAAAACAACAGAATTTGCAAGGAGAAACATAAAACAATATACAATTAAAAACAATTCCAGGATAACAAGATCTGAAAGAAAATTGTCAAACAAGTAGTCAAAGAATGAAAAATAGATCTACCAACGAACTAACGAGTGAAACAACGACAACCGTAAAAAAACCCCACAAGTAGAACATCATTAGCAACCAACAAATAAAAACGCTAAACGTAGTAAAAAATAGATACAGTGTCTATAAAACTAGTATTAATATGCGAAGAACAGAGTTTATGATCGAAGTCTCTAGTGACGTAAAATTCGAGTCACAGTTAAATGGATTCCATTTTAACATGACGCAACATTCGTAAATATACATTTGTATACATGTGTGTGTGTGTGTTTTCTGTTCTGTCTATCTATCTGTCAGTCTATCTGTATGTATGTATGTTCGCTTAAGTTCTTCATGCTGGATACGTGCTCTCTGAAAAGTGTCGATCCCCTCCTTAACCTGCTTCCTCCATTTGTGGCGATAACAGGCATTGTTCTCCCAGTCAGTGTCCTGCATATCACAGGCCTTTAATGAGGACATGACACAGTCCTTAAATCACAGCCTTGGTTTCTGCCGGAGTCTCCTTCCATTCACAAGTTCTCCATATAGCATCTGCTTAGGAATCCTGCTATCCTTCATTCTAATAAGGTGTCCAGTCCAACGTAACCGGTGCCTGTGCACCATTGCCTCAATACTCAAGATATCAGCTATCCTCAGGACCTGTGTGTCTGGAGTTTTTGAGGTCCAGCCAACATAGAGAATGTGCCTGAGACATCTCTGATGAAAGCGTTCAAGCGCACGCCTCGTATACTGCAATGTTTGCAGTCGTGTATGCTTGTCAAGAGCAGGGCTCATTAGCCACCAACGGAGTCGCAAATGCAAATATAAGTTAGTCCTAGAGAGCACAATGTTCCTGAAGGTCGGCAATGGTCTTCTACAATCACGAGTGGACGGCCATCACATCATCATGTATGTATGTATGTACACTCACATATATTAGTGTGTGTGTGTGTGTGTGTGTGTGTGTTTTTGTGAATGTATGTCTATGTAATTTGTGCATGCATGCTGAAAATCCGGAGTGTTAATGCCAAAGGTTGCGGTTTGTGTATTCAGGAATTCTATTTGTATCTATAATATAAATGTTTCATATATATATATATGTGTGTGTGTGTGCGGTATATATATATATATATATATATATATATATATAT
>NC_068985.1:15095993-15100742 GCF_001194135.2 Octopus bimaculoides
TATATATATATATATATATATATATATATATGGGAGAATGTACGAAAAAACAACAACAGACGAGGACAGGTGGTGTAAATAACAAAAGGATGTATATATAATATACATGTATGATATACTATATAATGTATATATTTATATAATATATATTATATATCTCTTATTATGTATTAAATTATGAATATGTACATGCATATAAGTTAATATTTTCATCAAGCAGTGTAGCAAAACAGCTGGATTGTAATATTTCTTCTGAGTTCAAATACCGCTGAGGAAAACGGAAGTCACCAGTCAAATACTGACTTTGATAAATAGCATTAATTTCTCCCCGAAATTTTAGGTTTTGTACTAATTATTAGAAAATAATATTCAGAGGTAATTATACACACATACACACACACACACGCATACAACTAACAAACAAACAAACATATATATATATATATACATATATATATATATATATATATATATATATATATATATGTATGTATGTATGTATGTATGTATGTATGTATATACACACTCACACAAAATAGGATGTTCGCGTATGCGTTCGAATCATTGTAGTTTTTAATGACACATTTACTGTTGGTCTAAGACCGCTTTAAAAAATTTCTTTTAGAAAAAGAGGTCTTAGGCCAGCAGTGTTTGGGGTTTAAAGATACGCCGTAAGGGTAAACCCCTTATGAGCGAGAAACCCAGCGTAACCCCATAAACCGGCCCCCATTATAATATGTGTGTGTGTGTGCGTGTGTGTGTGTGTGTGTGTGTGTGGTCCACTTCAGCTTTTCTTTATTGAAAAAGAGAACAATCACATCGTGTAGGTGAATTTAAAGTAAAATTTAATATTTATGATTTTTCACACAAATACTACATAACGAGTATTGACCTTCCCATCTGGGTTACAACTGAGTTGCTGGCGTTGGATCTTGGGCCCATAGTCCATCATGGAATACGTGCTGGAATGTACTCCTGTGTGGCTTCACGTATACGGTTTGTACTCGGTCAGTACTTTTGAATGTATGCATAACTGAAAGGACAAACCCGTATTCACTTTAGTGAGTACGTCAGTATCCGTACACACTGTTAGTGCACAGGTACCATATCCTCGACTCTACTTTGATGCCTTTGTTATTGAAATACCTTGGTTTTATCGACTCATGAAAATTCTTTATATGTGTATATGTATATATATATATATATAGATAGATAGATAGATAGATAGATAGATAGATAGATAGATAGATAGATAGATAGATAGATAAATATATAGATAGATAGATAAATTCTTATGTAGATACATATTCTATATACATGTATATGTAGATATATATTATTTATCTATACATAATCCCTCGCTATATCGCGGTTCACTTATCGCGGTTTATTATTTAAGCTTATGTTGATTCCTCTGTTGTGTTGCTTTGCATTTATAATAAAATAAATACATGAAAATTATGAAAATAATAAAAAGAAATATACAGTACAGTACTGTTTCTACTTCGCGGATTTTCTCCTATCACGGATTTTCTCCTATCGCGGATTTTCTCCTATCGCGAGGGTTTTGGGAACGTAACATCCGCGATAGTCGAGGCATTACAGCATATTAAATATTTATGCTTATGTATGTATGTATGTATGTATGTATGTGTGTGTGTGTAAATAGATATATATATTTGTATGTATGCATGTATGTATATTTGTGTGCGTGTATGTATGTATGTATGTATGTATGTATGTATGCAAACGTGTATATATCGTCGAGTGAGCAACTCTGTGTTTATGTTTATGCTTGTCGCCCACCACCCTTTTGACAACCAGTGTTGGTTCTGTTCGGCAAAAAACGACCAATAGAACAAAAAGGAATCTTTGACTAAAACCTTCGAAACAGTGCCCCAGCGTGGCCTCAGTCAAGCGACTGAAACGATTCAAAGACAAAAAGATAGCACTTCCACCATTCCGAAGTTAAAACTCATTTATCATTCACAGTTCTTCCTTTCCAAGGCAAATCTTTATAAAAGAACACCACATTACGCGGCTTTTGTTCCATCACCGTTATTTATACACCCTATACGAAGTTGTGTATATATTCTGTTTGCGCTGCATTAACACGTTACCATTATTTCTTTCTATACCGACAATTTTCTCTTCTCTCTTTCTATATCCTTCTCTCTTCTATATCCTTCTCTCTCATTCTGTGTGTGTGTGTATGGCAGCAACTTTAAGAAAATGTTGCTATAGAATATTATATAACCAAATTTAAGAATATAAAAGGAGAATATCTGTTCAATACATATCTCTCTCGCCCCAAATGTGCAACGTGGGATGTTGTATACGGTTTGATAAACTGCTGAATATCGCAGATAAATCTCACTCAGATTAGAAGGCGTATATATACATATATACACATGTGTTTGTGTGTGTGTGTGTGTGTATACATACATACATGCATACATACATACATGCATACATGCATACATACATACATATGAGCTGCATGTTCTGAGCCACAGTTTCGCACCTAGGTTTTTCATACACACACATGTATGTATGTGTGTATGCATGCATGCATGCATGTATGTATATATGTATGTATGTATGTATGTACGGATGGATGGATGGATGGATGGATGGATGGATGTGTGCGTATGTATGTGTGTGTGCGTGCGTGTGTTTGTATGTATGTATGTATGTATGTATGTATGTATGTAAACTTGGAAGTCACTGGAAACTTTTTCCTTGTAAAAGCTAATAAAATATATACGAGTGGCTGTGTGGCAAGTAGCTTGCTTACGAACCGCAAGGTTCCGGGTTCAGCTTGGGCAAGTGTGTTCTGCTATAGCCTCGGGCCAACCAAAGCCTTGTGAGTGGATTTGGTAGACGGAAACTGAAAGAAGCCCGTCGTATATATGTATATATATATGTATGTGTGTGTATGTGTGTGTATATGTTTGTGTGTCTGTATTTGTCTCCCCAACATCGCTTGACAACCGATGCTGGTGTATTTACGCCCCCGTAACTTAGCGGTTCGGCAAAAGAGACCGATAGAATAAGTACTAGGCTTCCAAAGAATAAGTCTTGGGGTCGATTTGCTCGACTAAAGTCGGTGCTCCAGCATGGCCACAGTCAAATGACTGAAACAAGTAAAAGAGTAAAGAGTATATATTTTTGTAGGATTTCTTCCTTTAAACTTTTAAATAAACAATCCTTTTTTTTAACCATTCCTAAAAAATCATTATTCCTTTCTTTCCTTTTATTTCCGGTAATAAATCTGTCGCTGCCTATTCGTGACCAGCTCCCTTTGGAAGTGGAACTATTTATTAGGTCAGTATTGTTTTCTAGGTCAAACCTGCGAGTGACGTTTCTTGCACCTGATATACGCGTTCAATGATTTTTTTCTTGTAAAAATGCTTATATGACTATGTCTTGCGACTAACTCACTTGGTGCTCTTCTATATGTCCCCTATTTTCTGGCATACAAGTCGAATTTTTCAGACCAAAATTTATTGCGCAAAATGGTAGGTAGTCTTAAACACCAAAACGATTTTGGAGGACCAAGAATTCTATGAGAAATGCAACAGGATTTGGAAAGATAGTGACAATATTTCAGTATTTACACTACGTGTTTACACTATATATTCCGTCGACTTATATGTCGGAAAATACGATATTCATCTACACCAGTGGTTCTCAACCGGAGTCCATGTGTTCTTTGCAGATATATACTCTTTACTTGTTTCAGTTATTTGACTGTGGCCATGCTGGAGCCTATATATGTATATATTTATACATATATATGTATACAAATATGCGAAGACACGTGGCCTAGTGGTTAGGCTGTGGCACTCACGATCGCTAGATCGTGGGTCCCATTCCCTGACAGGCCGGCGCGTTCTGTTCTTGAGCAAAACACTTTATTTCACGTTGGTGCAGTACCCCCCTTTCGATCAGGGTGGGGAACGTTGGCCTGCTCGCCTAGCCGGTGGGGTGGCGTCATTTGAAGGCTAAAACAATGCAAAAACGTATTGTGACTAGCGATGTGTAACACCGTCTGATAGTCTGGACGGTCACGTGGTCACGTGATATACGAATATATACAAACACATAAGCTCTCAAAAGTGTACAGATACGCTTCATTACACATCTTTACCTGTGCAGGCCCTACCTAATGCTTCAAACACGTGAATGTATTAGGCACACGTTATGCTTATTAAGTAGTTGAGTAAGCGTTTAGGGATACATCAAATGATATTATTTTGTCTCTAGAAACTAGTGGCATCTATTTACTTTTGGACAAGCCTGTGTACATGCATGCATATCTAAAACACACATGCAGACTCACATACTCATATATACATACACATACACACGCAAAAAGACACGTACACTCACACACGGATGCATGCAAGCATGTACACGCTAATATTAACATATATGTACAATATATATGTATGTATATATATATATATTCTTTTACTTGTTTCAGGCATTTGACTGCGGCCATGCAGGAGCACCGCCTTTAGTCGAAAATAATCGACCCTCAGGACTTATTCTTTGTAAACCTAGTACTTATTCTATCGGACACTTTTGCCGAACTGCCAGATTTCGGGGACGTAAACACACCAACATCGGTCGACAAGCAATTGTGGGGGACAAACACAGACACACAAACATCTACACACACACACACGTGTGTATGTGTGTGCGTGTATGTATATGTATATATACATACGTACATATATATAT
>NC_068985.1:15100757-15101405 GCF_001194135.2 Octopus bimaculoides
ATGTTTATGTTATAAGATAAAAGATTAACTATTTCAATATAAATTATATGTAATAAATTTTCTATAAGATTTATTGAGGCATTAGACAACAGGTAAAAAAAAAAAAAACTGGGAATGCCGACACGGGAAACGAAACCACTTCCAATCATTTTCTGCGTTATCGTAATACCGATTGTACGAAAGCAACTCTGACTGTATTTCACAGCAGAAATAAAACAAACGAAAGTCTTTTTCGTGAATAGGCTTGGAAATTTATTCACTTCTTATATCCCACGAGAATCACAAATATTTTAGGGATTTCTTAGCCGCCTCTGGGCATAATAATACTGTGCATAATAATGTATGTATGTATGTATATCGTGAAGGCACGCAGTTTAGTGGTTAGGGTATTCAGCTAACGATCGCAAGGTCGTGAGTTCGATTCCCGGTAGCGTGTTGTGTCTTTTGAGCAAGACACTTCATTTCATGTTGCTCCAGTCCACTCAGCTGGCAAAAATGAGTAGTACCTGTAATTCAAAGGACCGGTCTTGTCAAATTCTGTGTCACGCTGAATCTCCCTGACAACTACGTTAAGGGTACGCGTGTCTGTGGAGCGCTCAGCCACTTGCACGTTAATTTCACGAAGCAGGGTGTTCCGTTGATCGTGTC
>NC_068985.1:15101864-15103276 GCF_001194135.2 Octopus bimaculoides
TGGCACAAGAAGAAGCGATAGAATAAGTAGTAGGCTTACAAATCTGGGGGCGATTTTTTCGACTAAAAGGCGGTGTTCCAGCATGGCCGCAGTCAAATGACTGAAACAATTAAAAGAATAAAAAGGATACACGCACACACACACACACACACACACACACATACATATATCATACAATAATTCATTTCGGTTGATGGAGTAAATTGCATTTTGGAGTTTTCCCGACGTGCGGACGGTTCAACTTGGAAAATATATTTGTTCTCTACTACATACGTATTACTATTGCTATTATCATTATTATTATTATTTTCATTATTATTATTATCATTGTGATTATTATTATTATTATTATTATAATTATTATTATTATTATTATTATTATTATTATTATTATTATTATTATTACACGAACGTTTTTCTACTTTTCGGACAAAACCCTACGTAACCTTCGTCCTGTCTTTGTCCTTACATGTTTTTGATTGATATTAGCCCTTGTGGCCAATAAAACGAATTAATTTATTATTATTATTATTATTATTATTATTATTATTATTATTTTCATCATCATCATCATCATCATCATCATCATCATTATTATTATTATTATTATTATTATTATTATTATTATTATTATTATTATTATTATCATTATTATTGCACACGCACACATATATCCATATATGAACACACAAATATATGTATGCATGTATGTATGTATGTATGAATATATGTATGTATGTATGTATGTATATATGTATGTATGTATATATGTATGTATGTAGACATTCGCTTTTATAGCCTCATTGATTGTTAAACTTCGATTAAATTTTATCTATGTCACTATTGTGTTAGTATATTTTTGTTGATAGACATTGCTCTTTAGCAAATCAATTTTTAAAACAATAAAGAACTTAGAAAAATATATCTGCCTTTATAAAAGATGGTGTTTGAAATATAACTTAAAACTGGAAATTGACGGAAGGTCTTAATTTACATGGCTTTAAACATGAATTTGGTATCACAAAACCAGGGATGATCACGGGCACATTGGATTCAGAAGGATTAGGCTAAAAACAAAAAGCGAGAAAGATAACTTGTATTAGATCTAATTTGCGGGGAAATAAAGAAAATACAATGAATTCCAGGATATTTCCATTAAACCAACTGGTGATATAACATGTTTCGATCCAGTTCAGTCGCATCGGCAAATTATATTCAATTTACTGTCATTCAATCCACTTACCTATCTAGCTATCTATCCTTTTTGTCTTTTCTCACGATCCCTTTTGATCGGAATTTTATTTTTCGCTTTTTGTTTTTTCCGAAAAGAAAAGCTCAACATTGTATTTTGTCCGCTCTGTGTTCGGCCCTGTGTGGCTAATAAAGAAACTGATCTATCTATCTATCTATCT
>NC_068985.1:15103376-15103854 GCF_001194135.2 Octopus bimaculoides
ATATTTGTATGTATTCGTACATATATATATATATATATATATATATATATGACATCTGTATATATATATATTTATATTATATGTATTTATATTTATGCATATGTATATACGGTTACATTTTGTATAAATGCTTGTATATAAATATATGTATATACCCATGTATGTGTACACAAACATGCATATACTCTCATATACACATTTAGAGACTTCCATGCATAAATTCATGCATACATGCATGCATACATACAAAAATACATACATACATAATGATAGATAGATAGATAGATAGATACACACATTTACACGCGCCCATAAATAATATAATTAACTATTTGAAAATTATTTTACATATACACATATCCATGTATATTCTCTCTCTCTCTCTCTCTCTCTCACTCTCTCTCCCTCTCTCTCTCTCACACACGCACATATACTTTTATCCTTTTAGAATGGGTATATATATTTATATATATATATA
>NC_068985.1:15104354-15105616 GCF_001194135.2 Octopus bimaculoides
GCGAACGTGGTTCAGTTTGTAATTTAGTTAATTCACTTGCCATGGCCTTCCGTATATTTTTGGAATAAAAAACGTAGAACCCGAGGTCGGAAAGCCTCTCTTAAAAATGTTACCTATTTCAGATCTTGTCTTAATTGTCGATGTGTGCTCGCCTTGTTGTTGTTGTTGTTGTTGTTGTTATTGTCGTTTTCCGATGATTTTTTTTAATGGTGGTGGTGGTGGTGGTGGTGGTGGTTTTGGTAGATGTTTATATTATCGTTTCCGTCATTGACACGAATTCTTTTTTTTTTCTTTTTAATTGTTCTTTCCTACTATACATGTCATTTATTCATTTCCAACACTTTGTTATTTACCGTTTGCATTCTGCTTCAAATATTATGTATTTTCCATTGAAACTGTACGAAGAAGAAAAAGCACACAAAAAAGAAATGTTTTTCCTAAAAAAAAAAAATATGGTGTTGTATTTTCTTATTTGTAACTTACATTGTGTCAGCAGTCGGCATAGTAGGATCTTGTGTTACGTGAATTACGATATAACATGATATACTATTGTATATGTAAAATCAAGAAGTGATATTATTGTACGGTAATGTCGAGTTGTGGGATTGCTGGAGAATAGTTTCATGTAGTATGAAATCTGAGTGTTGTATAGTGTAATGCTGTATATTATGTATTGGTTTAGTGCGATGTAGTGGAATCTAGTACTGTGTAATGTAATGAAATGTACCATACGATGATTTCTTCTCTACTGTAATGTTAACTTAGCGTTTTGTGATGTACATTTGTGTGTGTTACAGCAGCTGCTCTGTCTAATTGTATGTAGTAGTGTACGGAAGTGTGAGTGGAGTCGAAGAACAATATGCCGTTGGTGATATGGCATCGATGGAGAAGAAGAAGACGGTAGCAGAATCTTGAGACGAGGAGGAGGAGGAGGAGGTGATTGGTGTTGATGGAAGTGTTGGGTTCTTTCACGTAGGAGATGGATCTTGTATAATAATTAATTAACCTTCATCGGACTAGGAAGGAATTGGCGGCGGCTCTGCATGTGACTGTGTATGTGCGCTGCCTGTGTCTGTTTGTGTGCTTGTTTCTCGGTGTGTGTGTGTGTGTGTGTGTGTGTGTGTGTGTGTGTGAGTGTGCTAGTGTAAACGCACGCGTGTGTTGTGATGTGACGTGAGAGAGGAAGGCGAGAAGGAGAGATAGAAAGAGAGGAATGAAAAAAAGGACAGAACCTCTTTTAATTCTTTCCTATGTGTGTGTGT
>NC_068985.1:15106361-15108950 GCF_001194135.2 Octopus bimaculoides
AATGGTGGTGTTCTTGGTGGTGGTGGTGGTGGTGGTGGTGGTGGTCGTCGTCGTGAAATGTGTTGGTGTTGTTATTACTATTGGTAATAGAACGAAAATGTGTATGTGTAGGTATGTGAAACTCCCATCATCATCATCATCAACATCGTCGTCGTCGTCGTCTTCTTCTTCTTCTTCTTCTTCTTCTTCTTCCTCTTCTTCTTCTTCTTCTTCTTCTTCTTCTTCTTCTGTCCACCCTTTTTTACCCCGACTACCACTTACCTTAGTTCTTACCTCAGTTCTTTCCCACCCTTATTGATGAATCTATAAAACTTTCCTTTGATATGTTGTTGCTATTGTTATTGTTGATGATAGTAGTGGTGGTGGTGGTGGTGTTGCTGCTGCTTCTGCTGTTGGCGGTGGCAGCACGGCAGCAGTGGTGGTGGTAGTGGTGGGTTGCTCTTCGACTCCAGGTAAGCCCTCATCGAGAAGTTTCATGACCAAAGTCTTACCCGAGAGACCATCATGTCTTTTTCCTTTCTTTCTTTTCCTTTACCTTATACACAACCTAATCCCAAAACTGCATTACTATCCATTAAGCCCTTCGTTTTTAATTATTAAAACAATAGAGCGAGAACTGAGCGAGATTTGGTTATTATATTTTGCCAAATCGTGCGACTACAAAGTTTTCTCATTGATGTTGAAGTTGTCCTCGTTGGATTGGAGAGGTTGTATGGGAAATTTAAAAGTTGGATTACTCTTGCTACAGCAGTGTTTTATTATTATTATTTTTTTTCTATTGAATTTTTGTTTAGTTCACCTTTTACCTTTTACTGGTTTCAGTTATTGGACTGCAGCCATGCTGGAGCACCACTTTGAATAGTTTTAGTCAAGCAAATCGACCACTAGTACTTAATATACTTTATAAAAGTTTGCCAATTATCAAGCGATGGAGGAGACAAACACAGATATAGACACACAATTTTCTAAGCTTAAAGCTTATAGCGATCACCGCGCAATGACTAAAGAAAATTGTCTAATAATGGGGGCATATAAGCCCCCGAGAGAAAAAAAAAAGCAGGTTTCGCCGTACGCGTGGGACTCGAACCAACACTCATCTGTTTACGCGACCGAGTGTGCTAACGATTACACTAGCGAATCTACCTCTGAAGTCGCTGTCAGATTTAAGAGCTATAATTAGTTCGTAGCTGTTTTTGTAAACAACCTTTCATGTGCTTTTACTGCGAATGGTTTTGTTAAGCAGTGCAGATTTTTAAAGTTCTGTAAATAATAATAACAGTATTATTGTCATCAATTCACCTGGTATTTAAATACCTGGAAGTCATAGACAGGCGAGATAACTCGCATCTTGCACCATTCAGAAGCGATAGACATCGATGTTTCGTCATTTTTGTGACTTGTCAATACCGCGTACCTGAAACGAGGCCCGATGTATGCTAAACACTGTTTATGACTATATGCAAAATGGGGTAAGAACCATCTGCTGGTATGTGCCAATGTTTCATGTCGAAAGATATAAACAATATCGAACCACATAAACACTTACATATATTACATATATATGGGGGTAGCTGATGAATGAAAATGTTATCTATGTGGCTTGTGTGTTTTCTGTACTCTGGTTATTATTATTTTCTTGTCTACATTTTGTTTGCAATGTTCTGTACCCAGATATGCACCTATATATACAGGTAGACGTAGGTATGCACATATCTATACGTATATATGCATATACTCATTTATTATTGTGTTATATATATATATATATATGTATATATATATATATATATATATATATATATATATGTTTCAGTTATTAGACTGCATGCATGCTGGGTTACTGCCTTGAAGGATTTTTAGTCAAACGAATCGATTTCAGTACTTTGTTTTTAAGCCTGTTATTTCTGCTATCAGTTTCTTTTGCCGAACCGCAAGTTACGGAGACGTAAAAAAAACCATCACTGGTTGTCAAGCAGTGGAGACAAACACGCGCGCGCGCGCATGCATTTATATATATATATATATATATATATATATATACACGACGGGATTCCTTCCGTTTCCGTCTACCAAATCCACTCACAAGGCTTTGGTCAGCCCGAGGCTATAGTAAGAGACACGTGCCCAAGGCGCCATGCAGTGGGACTATACATACATGCATGCATCCATACATACATAATACATAATACATACATACATACATACATACATATATACATACTTACATACATATATACATAAACGACGTGTGACGACAAAAGAGCTAGACTTCAGTATCGTTATCCCTAGATAGCTGTGTGTGCGTGTGTTCATATGTAATCTGTGTCTGTGATTCAGAAAGACAAAGATGCAAAGAGGGCAGAGAGAGAGAGAGAAAGAGAGGGAGAGGAGGAGGAAGAGAAAGGCAGCAAGAGAAAAGGAAAGAGGAATAGAAAGGAGAAGAGAGTGGGGAGAGAAAAGGGAGCAGTTGATGAAGAGAATCTCTTAAACGGTTGTTGAGAATGATTGGGGGACAATCGAGTCTGTAAGTCTTCGTTGAAAGGAATACAGCGAAATTGGCCTGACAGCGAATTGGCGTGCATGGGGGGG
>NC_068985.1:15108960-15113601 GCF_001194135.2 Octopus bimaculoides
GGGGAGGAGTTGGTGCATTATCAGCTCTGATTCTGCCAGAAGACAGATGAAATATGGTGAGGGGGTTAAATGAATGAATAAATGAAAGGCCCAATAAATAAATAAATAAATAAATAAATAAATAAAATGGATGCCAATTGAATCGCAGTGGCACTTGAATGACATTAATTGTTCTGCTTGTTATTTTAGTGTATAAATATACACGTGTGTTTTTGGGGGTTGTTTTTGTTGTTTTGTCTCTGGTCAGCCTTGATCGAGAACATTCCACTCGTGACCATCCCGTGTTATTGTTAGCTGCAGTGCAACCCAAATCAATAATAAACTGGGGTGTTCTTGTACTATTTTTCCTGTTTTCTTTTTTGTCTTTTTCTCGTGTACAGTGTCCATGAAATATAATTTGTTTTTATTTATTTATTCATTCATTTATTTATTTATTTATTTATTTATTTTGCGGGACCGCTGACCTCAAATGTCCTTAGAATTTGTTCTTCACGTGCAGTTTTGAATTTTTTGTTGCTTATTGCTCCCTTTCTCCTTTTCTCTTTTACTTGTTTCAGTCATCTGACTGCGGCCATGCTGGAGCACCGCCTTTTAGTCGAGCAAATCGACCCCAGGACTTATTCTTTGTAAGCCTAGTACTTATTCTATCGGTCTCTTTTGCCGAACCGCTAAGTTACAGGGACGTAAACACACCAGCATCGGTTGTCAAGCGATGTTGGGGGTACAAACACAGACACACAAACACACACAAACACACACACACACACACACACACACACACACATATATATATATATATACATACATATACATATATACTACGGGCTTCTTTCAGTTTCCGTCTACCAAATCCACTCACAAGGCTTTGGTCGGCCCGAAGCTATAGTAGAAGACACTTGCCCAAGGTGCCACGCAATGGGACTGAACCCGAAACCATGAGGTTGGTAGGTAAGCTACTTACCACACAGCCACATATCTAAGTTTTTCATAACTACTTTGTTTAGATGCACTGGTTGGAAAACTGGTCCAGAATCCAACACACGACAAAATACTTTCAAACCGATCTTTGAGCTGTCATTGAGAAGACGCCATTAGTTTTCTTCATATTGACATCTGATCGCATTCATCAAACCTTAACCTCATGACAGTATCATCTTCTAATGGCGACAACTTTAAAAAAAATCCCTTTTCCTAAATCGATATAAACTAAATATTGTTCCCAGAGTTACCTGGTAACTTTGATTTGGCCCAAAGATCAATAATTCTGCCGAAGTGTTAAAAAGGACTATATCGCGTATGAAACGTTTAATTCGGACTGAATCGTTTAATTCAGAAGTGTTTAGATACCCTTGTTTCAGCAGATTGCATATAAGTTTCACCCTTAATTCACTTTTCTTGTGGGCAACACTTAGGCTCCTCGATGACATCTAACTTATTAAATACAAGAGAAACAACTTCAGTACAATGAGAAACGGGTCATATGACTAAAAGCAAGCTAATTTATCTTCGATTAGATCTTGCGGTTATGTCCAGAAATCTTAACAATACAAAGGTAGGAATCATTTATACGCTTCATAGGTTCTATTCAAATTTTTGGTCCAACAATACTCATTTGTCATTAATCATTTCAGGTTATTGGCACAAATTTGGCAGACGCAGTCCATGATTTGTCTTAATCATCCAATTTCACTCTAAAATGTGTGAAACATGCTCTTCTGAAAATGTGTAACAAGTTGTCATTACTTTACCGTTGCAAATAATGCAGAAAATATAACCTGATTCTTGGGCTGTGTCTGCCCCTTCTACAGCCATCTGTAGAAGTTATATTAGGTTATAGGTTTAACTTAGTTATGATAGACAACATAAGAATAAGAACGTAAACTTAGCTTTTGATAGATCTGAATGTGATATAATGCAACCGTGTAATGCTGAAATAGGGAAGCATATGCCTGCATCCATCTTGTATACAAACCATCATTGGAAAACTATCCAAGAAAAATCAAATTTCAGACTGTCTCCTGCTTCCATAACTTTCCAAAGTTTACAGATTATTCATCATTGAAAGAGTTTAACTATTTTATAACTTCTTTCTGCTAATAATGGCTTCTAGATTTAGGCATAAGGCCTACAATTTTGAGGGCTCGGGGTTAGTCGATTCCACATGAAAGGCAAAGTTGATCCAGGTGGGAAATTGAACTCAGAACGTATAAAAAATCAGAAGAAATCCCGACGCTCCAACGATTCTACCAGCTCGCCATCTCTTCTTTGCGGTTCGGCAAAAGAGGCCGATAGAATAGTTTAGGGGTCGATTCGTTCGACTAAAACCCTTCAAGGCGATGCTCCAGCATGACCGCATTCAAATGACTGAAACAAGCAAAAGAATAAAAGAATAATTTGTATTAGAAAGTTAATCCAGAAAACTTTATCCTGTACTATATTATGTTTTGTGTTGATGTATATGTTTTCTTATAATTAGCCTTCTACCTTACAGACCTGTTCTCTGGTTCTTGGGCCTGTAATGTTGCAAGTAGACGGATGTAGCACATAAGCTTCGTAAAAAAAAAATAATCATTTGACTTTCACCTTAAAGATGTGTTGCGCAGATACCACTTCAAAGCTCATTGCGAACTCCTCTAATGATTTGTGCATAACTTCACGATTAGGGATGCAACGGCTTGTAGTCATTTTCCTATTCGTCCTGGCCCTTTAATTATATCCTTTGCAGTAAATTCTACTTGCTCTAAAACTCACTCTTGTTCTAAAAATCTCTGCTCCTCGTTAATAAATTTTGTTATCTGAGATCTACCAACTCAGCCACACCATTTTCTATGACTTCTTCAAAAACCTTACATCATTTGCCCGTCTCACAATACCTTCCTGAACGCAGTGTAGACCATCTACTGGCAGAAAAACTTAAAATGTCACAAATATGATAAGGCCATATGTTTTTTTTTTTGTTTTTTTTTTCATGCAGAAGAAATCACTGGAAACAAGAGTATACAGTATATAATATTTAGTCTTATGCTGAGAGAAGAAACAGAAAGAGTGTAGTTGAGACAAGCAAAGTGTAAAATTTCGGGCCTTGTGCCAAGAGTAGAAAAGAATATTTACAATGGCTAATGCAGCGAGTTGGCTGAAACGTTAGCACGCCGGGCGAAATGCTTAACGGTATTTCGTCTGCTGCTACGTTCTGAGTTCAAATTCCGCCGAGGTCGACTTTGCCTTTCATCCTTTGGAAGTCGATAAATTAAGTACCAGTTACGCACTGGGGTCGATGTAATCGACTTAATCCTTTGTCTGTCCTTGTTTGTCCCTTCTATGTTTAGCCCCTTGTGGGCAATAAAGAAATAAGAAACGTTAGCAAGCCGGGCGAAATGCTTCGCGGTTTGCGTCTGTCTTTACGTTCTGAGTTCAAGCTCCGCCAAGGTCGACTTTGCCTTTCATACTTTCGGGGTCGATAAATTAAGTACCAGTTGGATACTGAGGTCAATCTAATCGACTGGCCCTCTCGCCAAACATTTTGGGTCTTGTGCCTAGACTAGGAAAGAATTTTCAGCATAATTTCGTAAGTTTTAAAAGAACCAAATATCAGAAAAATATTATAGAAGTTCTTTACACTGACATTTCAGAACAGTTAAAATGTCAAATCACAACTGTGGTGTGACGGTAGAAAGGGGAAAACAATAATCAAATACCTCGCGAAATATAGTTACGCTTCTCTGCATTTTCGGTGAAAAACTCTCCAAGGTTAAAAGTGGTACAATTCATCTTTTGATCAACGTTGACTTTTAGCATCCGAGGTTGGTGAAATGAAGTACCAGTCATGTACTGATGTATTTTACCTATTCCTTTTTACTTGTTTCAGTCATTAGACTGCAACCATGCTGGGGCACCGCCTTGAAGAATTTCAGTAGAATGAATCGACACAATATTTACTCTTTTAAGTTTTTTTACTTATTCTTTCTCTATCTTTAGCCGAACCGCTAAGTTACGGTTACGGAAAGTAAAAACACCAACACCAGTGGTCAAGCGATGGTGGTGGGGCGGACACAAGCACACACACATGTATGTATGTATGTATGTATGTATGTACGCATGTGTGTTTGTATATGTATACATCGAAAAGGCCAAGCTTGTCTCATTCTGTGTCACGCTGAATCTCCATAAGAATTACGTTAAGGGTACACGCGTCTGTTGAGTACTCAGCCACTTGCACGTTAATTTCACCACCAGGCTCTTCCGTTGATCGGATCAACTGGGACCCTCGTCTTCGCAACCGACGGAGAACCAGGATTCCTCATCCCAACAAATATCTGATGTTGTGCCTACGTTGAAGTAATGATTATCTTTCAATAACATTCTGACAGATAAACATCGACAGTAAATGAAAATCTAAAATAAGGGTTAGTATTCACGATCGAAATACCGTTTGTATTTGTTATGTGCTGAGTGTGGATCTAATAATAAATTCAAATGATTGTATTCAAATCATATATGTATGTGTGCACATTTGTGTGTACCTGTGTGTGTATGTATGTATGTATGTATGCGCATGTGTATATGTATGTATCAAAATGGAATTTTTTCACAGACATTTTCTTTTTAAGTATTATAAACATTATATCAACCTTTCGATAGGTT
>NC_068985.1:15114120-15114867 GCF_001194135.2 Octopus bimaculoides
TGTGTGTGTGTGTTTGTGCTTCACATTGTTCCGCTTTGTTGCACGGATTTAATCACAATCGGAAAGAAAGTGTTCATTTTATTTACAAAATTATTGATTTTTAACGCAGACACAAGACGAAAAATATGCGGGGAAGGATATAATCGTTTTAATTGACATCCAACACTTGGCTGTTACTAAGCTGATTTTATTAACGTCCATTCAACAAAATAAGGTACTGCCGGCTTCTCAATTCGGTATATAAAGGGATTTATTTAAATGAGGCATTTCTGTCGGTTCTCTTCTGAATCTGCAAAGCACCTCTGTATTATCTTCTACTTCTTTCACTCACTGGACTGCGGCCATGCTGGGGCTCCGTTTTGAAGTGTTTAGTCGGACATTGCTTCAGTATTCCAGCTCTTTGTTTTCTGTCCCTGAAACTTATTTTATGGGTCTCTTTTTGCTAAACCGCTATGTTATGGGGATATAAACAAACCAAACATATTTTGTCAAGCGGTGGTGAGGAACAAACACAAAGACTATGTGTGTATATGTATGTATGTATGTATGTATGTATGTATGTATGTATGTGTGTGTGTGTGTGTGCATGTATGTATGCATGCATAGATATATACCTGTGTGGTAAGAAGCTTGCTTCCCAACCATATGCGCGGCACCTTGGGCAAATGTCTTCTACTATAGCCTCGGGCCCACCAAAGCCTTATAAGTGGATTTGGCAGATGGAAAGCCCGTCATATATATATATAT
>NC_068985.1:15117882-15120250 GCF_001194135.2 Octopus bimaculoides
ATATATATATATATATATATAAAGTGAATTTAGTAAACAGAAACTGTGTGAAGTCCCGCGGCATATACATGTGTGTGTGTGTGTGTGTGTGTGTCAGTGTGTGTTTCAGGGTATGTGTGTGTGTGTGTGTGTGCGTGTTTCCTTCACCACCGTCTTATTGTTTGTTTATGTCTCCTTTACTTAACGGTTCGGTAGAAGGAACCGATAGAATAAGTACCTTTCTTAAAAAATAAGTTGGACTAAACCCACCAAAGCAGTGCCCCAGCATGGCCGCAGTCTAGTAAATGAAACAAGTAAAAAATAAAAGCTTAAGATAATATATGAATGAAACTTTGAGAATATTGGATCTTTAGAATGATGGATTAAAAGAATAAAGAATTGAACCAAATGTGCTTTGTTACTTTGTGACATTCCTGTATGTTTTGAGTCCAATTTTTGTTGATCTTTGTCTCTCATCATTCCAAAATCTATGAAAATAAGGATCGTTCAACTGCTAGTTACTGAGAAATTTGATTGGTTGTATCCACCATGAAAAAATATGGTCTTATGCTGAAATGCGACACGAGATAAAGGTTAGAAACTATTCATTTCATATATCTATGAACGTACGCGATAGTAAACTTCCTTTCCTCCATTTTACCTATTAATATGTGACACTGACAAGCCGTAACAACGACGAAATACATATATGCTGCTCTCGCCGTCATTTCGTGACGATTTCTTTTCGCCGATTTCTGAAGTACGTTGTGTTTTTTTAACACAATACGTCTATAAAGGAATTTTCCCAGATGAAATACCACAACCTCTGACTTTTCATCGACGCACATTGTATTTGTGATGAGCGTGTTAGCTGGTTGATTTCTTTTTCTGAAAACCTTAGCTTTTCCAGATTTTCTTTAAGGCATATACCAACAAAATCAAGTGCACCAATTACTATTCCTATAAATGTGAATTTGTATGCGTGTATGCTTGTGTGTATGCTTGTATCAAGTATTGCTATCGATGTAATCGACTTGTAACTTCATAAAATAGCTGATCCTGAACCTTACAACAGACCGACAGACCGTTCAAGGCCAATGCTATGATTTCGGTCACGAATGAAAAACTGGCCTTATGAATACTAGGGCTCAAGAAAATACCAAAAAAGTATCCTACAAAAAACTTGAAATCATTATTTTTAATTTTCTATAAGAAAACTGTATAATAAATAAGTTTACACTAAGTGTAAAAAAAAATCGTAACGCTTTTAGTTTTGGCACAAATTAAAATTGTTGTTTGGTGCCCGCTGTAAATATTTATAACGAAGTGAATTGAATTTTTGCCAAAGTAAAAACTACCAATAACCAGTGTGGTGAAACGAACCAACCAAGCTGAGAGCGTCCCTGCTTCATTTCTTCCAATTATATTGGGTTATCACGCCTACTTGCGTGCACACTACTGTGCATACAAATAGGATTTATTATTACTATTACTATTTTTCAAATTTTGCCGAGGTTGACTTCGTCTTTCATCTTTTCGGAGTCGATTAAGTAAGTGCAGTCAAGTACTTGGATCAATATAATCGGCTAGCAACCCTACCCCAAATTTCAAACCTTGTGCCTTTATTAGAAAGAATTATTGCTACAATTGTTAGGGCACAGTGGACAAAGTGTTTAGCGGCATTTCATCCGTCCTTACGTTCTGAGTTCAAATTCCGCTGAGGTCGACTTTGCCTTTTATCTTTTCGGAGCCGATAAAATCTATACCAGTTGAGCATCAGGGTCGATATAATCGACTATCCCACCCTTCAATTTTAGGCCTATTACATCCAACTTTAATTAGCAGGGATGTTATCTTGGGGTTTGGTGACAACAAGCCTCTTCAAATCTCAAGAGCCTTTCTTAGGATTCTTATAGAATATAGGCTGGCTCTTTTCTCAACGTCAACAATGCGAGCTTCCATTCTACACTCTTTCAGTCTCTTAAATAGCATTTTGGGTGTTGTACCAAGTACACCAATTATCACAGAAATAATTGTTGTCATAGACTTCCACAACCTCTTTAATTCTCTTGCTAGAACCTCGTATTTCTCAGTTTTTTTTCAATTTCTTTGGTATCCACTTTGTTATCGTATGATGTTGCAAAGTTTATGATCTTACACTGTGTATTTTGTCATCTCTAGTCATATCTTGTGTTCTTGATTCAATACTATGGTCAGTCTTCCTGGAGAAGTCCTATAGAATTCTATAATTATTATTATCTGATTCGTTCTCATAACACTTCCTTGTTATTTCTATGTCACACATTCGGCTAACATCCCAATCCACTCTTTTACCTGCAGAGTTATGTCTGCGTTTATACTCTTTTTATGCTATATATATATATATATA
>NC_068985.1:15120429-15122173 GCF_001194135.2 Octopus bimaculoides
TATATATGACTGGCTTTTTTCAGTTTCCGTTCACCAAATCCACTCACAAGGATTAAGTTGGCCTGAGGCTATAGTAGAAGACACTTACCCAAGGTACCACAGTGGGACTGAACCCGGAACTATGTGATTGGGAAGCAAACTTCAAACCATACACCTAATAAAATGAAGAAAATAACGGTGAGACATTTTGCCTAAGAATTTAGTTTTGAATATCCTGTCTACAATGAATGATCAAATTTGGGATACTATTGTTTACTATCAAATTTGGGATACTATTGATTTGGGCTCAGTTATTACTAAATAAAGAAAATAATATTATACACTAGATAGAAACACGAAACTGAATGTTCAACGTACTGTTTGGTCAGTAACATAATGCAACAGTAAATAATATTTTTACATACAGTCATCTTCTTATCACTGTGTCTCAGGAAATATCTAGACACCTGCTTACACCTTGCGCATATATTTATATGTGGCCGTACAGATATCTACATAAATATACGCACGCACACGCATGCACACATACTCATATAAACACAAATATATATGAAATGTAACTGTGTAGAAAGGTCGGTGATGTGTGCATATGAATATATGTATGTATATTTGCAAGTGCATGTGCTTTGATATATGTGTGTAATTGTGTGCATGCATATATACATACACACACACACACACACACATATATATATATATATATATAACGTTTACTTTATAAATATAGTTCTAAATCTATATGTACACATAATTGTGTCTGTGTCTGTGTCTGTGTCTGTGTCTGTGTCTGTGTGAATCTATATATGCGTGTGAATGTATATATATATATCTATGTGTATTTATCTATCTATCTTTCTAGATATATATATGTATGTGTGTGTGTGTATACACACACACACACACACACATATATATATATATATATACATATATATACATATATATACATATATATACATATATACATATATATATATATACTTATATACACTTACTCACACACACGCATTTGTGCATAAGTGTATTTTTGTTTTCTTTTTTTTTTTTTGTATGGTTGTGTATATATACATATAGGCATACATTAGCAGAAAGCAAGCAAATCATTCCACGCCGAGTGTAAGTTGCTATGGAAGGTTTAGGAAAGCATGTAGTTCAAAGCAAAATGATAAGAAGTGCCACAGTTAGAAAGCGTCTAGAATAGAGTTGATGCTTCTTCTAAGCAGCTCTGTCGCGAAACCGTCTCAGTCGTTTGATTACACAGAGGAAAGTAGCGTGTGTATGTTTATACAGTAATAGTAGTAGTAGTAGTAGTAGTAGTAGTAGTAGTAATAGTGGCAGTAGTAGTAGTAATAGTAGAGGTGAAGGCAAAAATACGTAAAGGGAAAGAAAGAATGAAACTTTGTACGAAAATAAGAAAGAAGGAAATATATAAAAGAAGAAGAAAAAATGATGAAAATGGCGCGAGATGTGAGGTGGGGAGAAGTCAATAATAGACTGTCGCTGAAGTTCGGTTATTCAATAAATACGTAAATAAGTCTGTGAATAAAGGAATAAAAAGGTATGAGATATACTATGGTAGTGTTACCTTTGTGGTTATCCTAAACGTCTTCTCTCTTGAAAAGATAACATAACAAAAAGATCAATGATATTGTTGTTGCTGGTTGTTTTTTTTAATCTCTGGAGACGCCGAGAATAGTATCAGTCGTGTCCCTGTATATGATGTATTTGATATCGTTATTGCCGT
>NC_068985.1:15124740-15126362 GCF_001194135.2 Octopus bimaculoides
CTACTACTACTACTACTACTACTATCACTAGCAGTAGCAGCAGCAGCAGCAGCAGCAGACTTTATCACTTTTGAGTTGTTTGTTCGACCGACTCTTTTTTTGAAACTATTGTCTGGTGAGGTTGCAACCTTTTGGCGAGAAATGGAAAAAAAAAAACAAGAAAAACTGCAGAAATCTCTTTTATAGAGAGTTTACAGTTTAATAAAACTTGTGTGTTTGAGACGTCTTACGTTGTTGTTTTTTTTGTTTGTTTTTTTGATTGCCTTTTGTTTGTTTCGGTTTGTTTTATTTTTGTTTTGTTATGTTTTTTTTTTGTTTTGTTTTGTTTTGATTTTTGTTGTTTTTATCCAGTCACTATTACCGGGCCTTGCTGTCCGCTCTTCATTTGAAGTTACATTTCTAATAGCTTTCAATCACATCCAGCGATGATGGCACATTTCTTTCATTTCTTTCCTTCTTTCTTTCTTTCTTTCTTTTTTCTTTCATTTATTCATTTCTTTCTTTCTTTCTTTCTTTGCTCCTTTCTAGTGCTCGAGCGCCGCTGCCGCCATCATAATTATCGTCCTATCATCCTCGTCACTATAGTCATCATCATCGTCATCATCATCATCATCATCATCATCATCATCATCATCATCATCATCATCATCATCTTTCGTCTTCTTATTTGTTTCTTTTTCCTTCCTCATTCTTTTTTTTATTTTACTATTTATATTTTTTGTGTTTGTGTATGTATATGTTTTTGCTTTTTGTTTTTTTACTGCTTGCTTAGTTTTGTTCAAGGGTTATGTATATGTGTATGTGTGTGTGTATGTAGGTGTGCTTGTGTGTGCGTATGTCTGTGCGTGTGTTTTTGTAATGTTTTTGCGTGTGTGTGCGTGTGTGTGTGTAGGGTGTTGTTTTGGTAATTTGCAATGTCAGACAGAGTCGATGAATGAAAAGAGGAAAGAAAGAGAAAAAGAAAAAGGAAAAGGGCGGACATAAACAACAACAACAACAACAACAACGACAACAACAATAACAACGTTTTCTGATTTTGACAGAAGGCCAGCAAGTTTGAGGAGAGGGGGATTAATCGATAACATCGATTCCAGTACTAGATCGGTGATGAACAGTAAAGCTGAACAAGAATGGGCCAACTACGACCATCGCGCCACATGCGGCCAACAAGTTCGGCCTATGCGGCCTACGTGAAGTTTTTTAAAATTCAAAGATATACCCTTTCAACCTCTCTTCACAGAATGGGAACAAAATGTAATATTTATTTTTTTATTGCCCCCAGGGGGATAAACAAAGAGCGGACAAAGAAGGGGATTAAGTCGATTACATCGACCCCAGTACGTAACTGGTACTTATTTAATTGATCCTGAAAAGGATGAAAGGCAAAGTTGACCTCGGCGGAATTTGAACTCAGAACGTAGTGCCAGACGAAATTCAGCTAAGCATTTCGCCCAGCGTGTTAACGGTTCTGCCAGCTCGCCGCCTTTCAGGGGGTTCGGGCTAAATTTGGCGATGTTTTATGTCTCTTTATTTTTTCTGGAACATCCTGATGCATTAGTGAACAGTCAATTGCTCTGCCTGCAAAACCAAGGCCGAACTGGTGACCATGATCGAGAGGATTT
>NC_068985.1:15127369-15131035 GCF_001194135.2 Octopus bimaculoides
AAAAAGATGTCCTCAGATAATTTCGCCAACTTTCATCACCAACAACCTAAACACCCAAATTACCAAATTTTTGTCTTCATTTTCTTGAAATATTCTTTTGCTGGCTCTTTTATTATTATTATTATTATTATTATTATTATTATTATTATTATTATTATTATTATTATTATTATTATATGCCGTTCGGGGTTCGTATTTTCATTATCTAAAAATCCTATGTTGTAATTAATTGTAGCTTCCATAATTATCTTATTTTAAAATTAAATGACGAGTTGTGAATGAGAATGAGGCTTTATTTTGAAATCTAATTTGATTTTTTGAAATAATAACTTCGTTTTTTTCCCCCTATATTCTGAAGGTCTGTCACTTGGGTTCGTTACCTTTAACATAATTGGATGGCTGTAGATTCTTCAGTTCATTCTCCTTTGACAGGTCTTGTATATATTTGTATTCTCTTCATGTAATGAATTTGAAGATTAGTCAGAGAGATGAATCGTTTGAATTTGAAAAGTTCAACGAAGAGTGGAGATACAAATGTTTCTGTTTTCGTTGACAAACAGTTATCTAATTTGTATCATATGTTAACAAAAAGTCAGTCTTAACAGAATTGGTGTATCACTTTGATACGAAAAATGCAAAAGAATATGTAAATTGCTCAGCCGAAGCAATAAGGTAAAAAGTTGGTGAATTGATAAAACAAATATAAAGAAGTCGGAATGAATGTTGAGGAAAATGATTTTATTACTTATGACTGTATCACTAAACTTAGCTACATTATTGCTCATAAGATTGCTGACTATAATAAACATTGTCCAGGAGAATGTATTAAAGATAGCATGACTGAATCTACGGCTGTCATAAACCCAGTAAAGATAGATCAGTATAAGAATTTAAGCCTGTTTTACTGTCGTATAGTCAAGTGAATAGAAGATATTGCAGTCAGCTAGCAGGACTCATTGTTAGAATAGCTCTTCCCGCAAAAACAAATTAAATGAATTTTGTGGTACGGAGGAATTAAGTGGCAAACAGAAAACACGACAGGAAAACGAAACAATGAAAATAAACATGAAGGGCTGTTAGGTCAGACGGGAAAAAAAAAAAAATATATATATACACTGAACCCTGTGATATGACGAACTTGAGGGGAAGAAAGAAGAAAGTTCGTGTTACCTTGGCAGTGGCCAAGATAAGAAAGAAAGCAGTAGCCGGTCACATGTGACCAGCGAGGGGTAAGGAGAAAGAGTGGTAGAGAGAGAAAAAAGGGGAGGAAGTTGAACATAGGTGAGCAACGAGAGACAGGGAGGAAGAGAGAGATATAGTAGTGAAGGGGAGAGGCGAAGAACAACAGAAGGAAGAACGAGAGGGGGATATATATATATACGAGGGGCTTCTTTCAGCTTGCGTCTACCAAATCCACTCACAAGGCTTTGGTCGGACCGAGGCTATAGTAGAAGACATTTGCCCAAGGTGCCACGCAGTGGTACTGAACCCGGAACCATGCGGCTGGTTTGCAAGCATCTTACCACACAGCCACTTCAGGTGAATTATATTAGAAAGCATAGCTTAAATTATCTGTGGTTATAAATGTTGGGTAAGAATAGGATTGTGAATACAACTGGCCGAAATGGGGATTCCCTGAAGGTTCTCTGGAATAACGTTACTCAACACAGTGTGTAGCTCCGAGATTAGAGTCTCTCCAAGTCGACTCACTGAACCTCCGCACTGAAAGGTACAGTTCTGGTAAGGCAGCGAGCTGGCAGAAGCGTTAGCAAGCCGGGCGAAATACTTAGCGGTATTTCGTATGTCTTTACGTTCTGAGCTCAAATTCCGCCGAGGTCGACTTTGCCTTTCATCCTTTCGGGGTCGATAAATTAAGTACCAGTTGCGTACTGGGGTCAATATAATCGACTGGCTCCCTCCCCCAAGATTTCGGGCTTTGTGCCTAGAGTAGAAAAGAAGGCGTACAGTTCTGAAACAATGGACTAACAGATCTTCATGCCGAATTTTACAGTAGATTTAATGATTTCGATACGATAAAAAGTTTGATATCTCTCCCACTACAGTTCTATATTTAAGCGATGAGAGATTATGTACATTATTTACATTATTTACATTTGACGGATATTTGTCCTCATCTTGTTTGTTGTTAACACAATGTTTCGGCTGATATACCCTCCAGCCTTCATCAGGTGTTTTAGGGTAATTTCGCACCTGGGTTCTCATTCCTAAGGTATTTTTCGATGTTGTTGTTGTTGTTGTTATTATTATTATTCAGGTCACTACCTAGAATCGAACTCGGCATATAGCGTAGTGGTTAAGAGCGAGGCTACTAACCCCAAGATTCCGAGTTCGATTCCAAGCAGTGACTTGAATAATAATAATAATAATAATAATAACAACAACAACAACAACAACATCGAAAAATACCTTAGGAATGAGAACCCAGGTTCGAAATTTTCCCAAGACATCTTGGAGGGTATATCAGCCGAAATGTGTTAACAACAAATAAGAAGAGGACAAATATCCGTCGAATATAAATAATGCAAATAATGTGCTCTCCCACTACTTCCACCACCATTGCCAAGTCTCTCCCCGATATTTCCTTATCCAGGTGTGCTATACCAATGTGTAATCTTCAAGGATGCTGTTTCGCCCAGGTCAGCTTTGATTGTGCACAATTTGATCAAAAGTATTTCATTGAATGTCTTGAGAAAACTCACGAGTACACTCCAGTCTCGGGACACACGGACATACTGCCCCATAACCACCACCTTTCTCTTCTTTTTCTACTTTTACAGTAATGGCATCTGCTCTTCGGATGTCACTGGCCCCTTCTCAAGCCCGCTCGTCGTTCCTCTTTGCCCCACCCATTGTTATGTGTCCAAACCGGTCGCCTGTTTCGGGCTAAATACTACACTCAGCACTTCAATCCCAGAACTTCATCTCTTTGAAATTCCGTCTATTTGCATATCTTTCTGGCATTCATCAATTTGTAATCGTTTAAGCAGAACGTTAATGGTATCGATCTCACGGTTTTCGGCGCCTTTATCCAGCCTTAACTAATAAAAAAATTAAAAAATTCTAGCCAGATTCATGTTGTCATTTTAAAGCTTCCAAGAAATAAATTGTCGAATGTGTATTTAATTACTTTCACTAAAAGAGTAATTTGTGGTTTGAGGGAAAATTGGTTGCTATTGCTAGCAGGATCTTGCGTTGGCTTGTAAAATCTGTAGCTGTCTTAGATTTGACGGTGAATCAATGGAGTGCTGCTAAATGAGGTGGTTATTCTAGAAGCATCACCACAACCACAACTGCCACCACCACCACTGCCACCAACACCACCAACACCACAACTACCGCCACCACCACTACTACTACTTCTTCTACTACTACTACTACTACTACTACTACTACTACTACTACTACTACTAGACAGACAAACAAAGAGACAGAAAGATAGATAGATAGATAGATAGATAGATAGATAGATAGATAGACAGACAGACAGACAGGCAGACAGACACACACACACACAGACATACATACATACACAGATACATACATACATACATGCATACATACATACATACAGACAGAC
Source organism: Octopus bimaculoides (assembly GCF_001194135.2). Lineage (NCBI taxonomy): Eukaryota > Metazoa > Mollusca > Cephalopoda > Octopoda > Octopodidae > Octopus > Octopus bimaculoides. The sequence goes on from NC_068985.1 coordinate 15,130,968, forward strand.
AGACAGATAGATAGATAGACAGACAGACAGACAGGCAGGCAGACAGACAGACAGACAGACAGACAGAC
>NC_068985.1:15131905-15133498 GCF_001194135.2 Octopus bimaculoides
TTAGGAATATATATATATATGCGCGCGTGTGTGTGTGTGTGTGTGTATGTTTGTGTATGGACGTGCGTGTGTGTGTGCGTGTGTATGTATATGTATATATATATATATGTAAGTATATATATGTAAGTATATGTACACGCAAACACTTAGGTATGTATATGTTTGTGTGTGTGTGTGTGTGTGTGTGTGTGTGTGTGTGTGCTTGTGTGTGCGTGTGTGAATGTGCGTATATATATGTATATGTATGTAAGTATATGTACACGCAAACACTTAGGTATGTATATATTTGTCTGTCAGTGTGTGCGTATGTGTGTGTGCTTGTGTGTGCGCTGGTGTGCGTGTGTGTGTATATGTATATGTATATATGTATATGTACACGCACACACTGAGGTATGTATATGTTTGTGTGTGTGCGAGTGTGTACTTGTGTGTGTGTGCTTGTGTGTGTGTGTGCGTGTGTGTATATATATATGTATATGTATGTATGTATGTATGTATGTATGTATGTATATGTATACGCACACACTGAGGTATGTATATGTTTGTGTTTGTGTGAGTGTGTGCGCATGTGTGTGTGTGCATGTGTGCGTGTATGTGTATGCATATTTAGGTATGTATATGCTCACGCACATACTGAGGTATGTATATCTTTGTGTGTGCGTCAGTGCATACGTATGTGTATGTGTATGTATATGTATGTATATGTACACGAGCACACTGAGGTATGTATATGTTTGTGTGTACGTGAGTATGTGCCTATGTGTGCGTGTGTGCATGTATACTAGCACATAAATACATGCATACACGCGCTCAAAATAATAGCAAAAATTATAAATGAAGAATAAAAGAATAAAAATAAAAGACAACAGAAAGAAATAATATATACAAAGAATTAGACAAAATGGAAGACAGAACTGGGAGACGATGTGTATATTCCAGAGTGTGTATATTTTCTTCCGTAAGTATCTGTTTATATGTATCTGTGTGTAACAGTTTATGTGTACAGAGAGTATGTGCATGGTATTTATTGTGTCTAGTGTCGTTGTTGTGTGTCTTTTCGTTGCTGTGGGTCTTCTTTTACAATGTCACAGCTATCGTCGTTTGACATAATCGTCAGCATCAGGGTAATAATAATTATTATTAACATAGATACAAGGATACAATCCAGGGTAAGAGTTGGTCGAATAACCGTCCCCAGTACTTCCTCGGCACTTTATTTTATCAACCCCCGGCAGAGCGTTTGGCTCAATCGGATGCGCATGGAGCCGTATCAGCGTTAATATGTGGTTTCGATTCCAACCTGATATGCTCATCATTTTCAATCAGTTATTTAGAACATCTCGCTTTAATCGAAGTATATATGTTATTATTACTATATATTATTATATAGTCATTATTGTATTAAAAAAAAAACACTTTCTTACTGACTTTTTCTCGGTAACTTATCAAGCCTCCGGATTGATTACAAATATTATATTGTATGTGTATGTATGTATGTATGTATGTATGTATGTATGTATATATATATATATATATGTATATATATAGACATACATATATGTATGCATATATATGTATGTATGTATATATATA
>NC_068985.1:15133582-15139933 GCF_001194135.2 Octopus bimaculoides
ATATATATATATATATATATATGTATGTATGTATGTATATATATGTGTATATATATATATATGTATGTATTAGCTTTATGTATGTACACATGTACACATACTGTTGGACGGCCGTTAACTGCTCATGAGCTCTTACGCCCTTTGACAGGTCTTATTTTCCGTCCTGCAGTGCGTCCAACTATCATCCTCTTCACTAAGCAAGCCTGATCGGGTTGCCAGTTTAGTCGCCGACGACCCGACCATGCAACAATTTGTGCTGGCTTTCGTGTTACAAGTAGCACCCAAGAGCGACCTGGATGCGCGGGGACGTGGAAATACCTGGGTTGGTGTCCAGGCGTGCTGTTGGCCCACTGGGAGTGGGAGGCCCCCTCTGTTGTTGCCACAACATCTCTTTAGGAGAGGGAATTTCTGAGAGAGAACCTGCGACATGGACAATATTCGATGATGTAGACTAGTTCTTCCTTTCGAGGTTATGTTGTCCATGTTCAGAGAGTGGGACTGGATTAGTTCAGATTCTTTCCCCACAGTAAAAAAAAAATCATTATGCTTAGGCATGGTTTGAAAAAGAAAAAAAGTAAGATCTATCCCAACAATGGCTGGTAGTAGCCATCCATGTGTGGGACATTCGATCAGGTGATGGCAATACTCGAACACGAGTTTGCAGCCATCAGGTAGGTAGGTAGGTATGTATGAATATGCATATTTGTATATATGTATATATATATATATATATATGTGTGTGTGTGTGTGTGTGTGTGTGTATACATATATATACGTATGTATCTGAGTGTGTATTATCTATGCACTTATGTATGTGTATATATATATATATATATATATATATATATATATATGTATGTATTTATGTATGTATTTATGTATAAGTGTGCATGTGTGCGTATATATGGTGTGTCTAGACAGACAGACAGATTAAAAATGTAGAAAGATAAATCATAAACGTATAATACAACCAGACGACAAAAAAAAATGTGAGATACAAAATAGAAAATATGAAAGAACAAAATTAAACATTGAATAATGAAAGAAATAAATGAGAGAGAAATAAAGAAATATCACTAAAGAAAAGGAAACTTGGGAAAGAAAATCCAACACATGAGTATTAAATGAGATAAAGTAAAAGAACGAATGCTAAAATGAATGGGGAATTGAGAGAGGAGAGAAGAATGAAAAAAATAGAGGAAGCAAGACAAGAAGAACGGAAGAAAAGTGGAATTGAAGGAATGCAGTAAATGAATCAAGCTAGGAAAGGTACGAACCAGGTAAGCAAGCAGACATATTGAATGATGAAGAGAGTAAAGTAGACAAATTGGAATATACATAGATGCATACATATGCATATATAGTATATATATATATATATATATATATATATATATATATATATATATATATATATATATATATATATATATATATATATATATATACACATATATATGTATACATACAAACATACATACATACAAACATATATATATATGGACGCACACAAGCATACACATATTGAAGCATACATACATATTTGAAAATGTATGCTTGTGTATATAAGCATACTTATTCAAATATGTGTGTACGCTTGTGTGCGTCCATATATATATATAAACTTAAATATGTTTCGACCAAAGCTTGGTCGAGGCCATGTCTAACTTAATAGTACCACCTGATAGGATTATCTAAATCCTTGTATGTATGCATGTATGTATGTATGTATATATGTATGTATATGTGTGTGTGTGTATGTATATCTATACATGTATGAATCTATGTTATGTATATTTGTGTGCGCATGTATATATATATATATATATATGTATATATATATATATATATATATATAGAGAGAGAGAGAGAGAGAGAGAGAGAGAGTGTGAGAGAGAGAGTGTGAGAGAGATAGTGTGTGTGAGAGAGAGAGAGAGTATGTGTGTGTGTGTGAGAGAGAGTGTGTGTGTGAGAGAGAGAGAGGGCAAACAAACATACAGACAGGCGGAGGTGGGGAGGGAGGGAGATGACATAGATAGATAGATAGATAGATAGATAGATAGTTAGATAAAGTGCCTACGGGGGAGGGAATTGAGTGGGATTTCTAGGTAGGGGCCAGAACAGATCAAGTGATGAAGAAGGCCGACACTTAATTTAAAGAACACTGGAGAGATAACAAATGTAAGAGATAATTGCTCCAGTGGCGGGGCAGTCGTTGGCAAATGCATGATTAATTCATGTAATAAAACAAAAGGAATATCGTGTTTGAAATATTTGAATGAAAGCAGACGACCAACACAATGAGAAGGGAGAGAATAGAAAGGGAAGACAGAGGTCGGGTAAAGGTAGTTGAAAGTGTGAAGGTTAGTGCTGACTTCATGCAAATGTCGACAATGGGACAGATTATAAATAAGGGAGGTAGGAGTTTGAGATGGATGAAGAGGAGGTGCAAGAGGAAAAGGATATAACTTTGCAGAAGATCAAATGAAAGGAAAGAACAAGATGTAAGAGAAAGTGGAAAATAGTCCAACAGTGACATTCTCTTTATGTAGTACAAACGAGCCTCACACTAGAGATTTTCACACAGACACCTGGAACGGAGCAAAGATTTAGGATCACTTCTAGAATAAAGAAATTTAATTCATTAACAAAATTCATCGGCAAGCTGCACTTAGCTATACACCATAGGAGTGTTGTGTCGTTTTATTGTCTTCTCCACTCTAAGAGATCTCTCATTCGAAACTAGTTAAAGAGTAAAAAAAAAATGGGGGTATTTTTGTTGAGTTTTTCTCGTTGAGTTCTTCTTGTTTATTCTTTTTTTACCTTATTTTAAAACTTTTTATTCTTCCGAGTTCGATCTGCACCGGATTTCAGTCCACCATGTTGTTGTACTTGTCATTAAGTTAACCGGAAGTGTTATGGTTTTGCAAGGAAGGAAGTAAAATGAAAGAGAAAAAATGGCGTGTAAACGAACGGATGCGGTGGAGTAATTGTTTAACGGTGAGTTCGGAGAATACAAAGAGAGACAATAAAGAAGAGAGAAGAGAGGAGGTGAAGGGAAATTAATGCCAAGAGAAAAAAAATGGAGTGGAGGTAGGAGGTTATGGACGACGAGGAAGAAGGAGAGGGAAAGGAAATAGAGCTAGATGCTTGAAGGATTGTGTTGGTGGTGGTGGGAGGCAAGGACAATGAAGAAACGGGGTGAACGGGTAAGAGAAGGGGAGGTGATGTTGAGGATATACAGAGTGACACGGAAAGAATTCATTAAACGGTGTTGCGGTGATTAATAGTACAAATGAAGAAAAATTGTGGAAATAGATAGATGTGTTATTTATTGAGTGAGTGGGAGTGAGAGCAGAGTGGAAGTAAGAGTAGAGTGTAGAGTGAGTAAAGGAGAGAGAAAGTATGTTTGTGACTAGATATGCTTATGTATGTGTGCATGAGAAGGTGTTTAGCTATGAGTGTGTTTGTGTATGTGTGTATATATGTATGTACGGTGTGTGTGTGTGTGTCTCTCTCTCTGAGTGTGTGTGCTAGTGTAGGTGAAAAAGAACATATGTTTGTGTGTCTGCATGTGTATGTGTATGTATATATGATACTGAAGGTGAGAAAGAACGAATGTTTAAGTGTATCTGTGTGTGCATGATATACATGTGTGTGTGTGTGTGTGTGTGTGTGTGTGTGTGTGTGTGCGTGTGTGTATGTCTATGAAGAAGTGGGATATATGTGCGTTGTGTGAATGATATTAGTGAAAAAAATGTGTGTATATGTATGTGTGCTTATAGTGGTTTGATAGATAGATAGATAGGTAAGTAGGTACGTAGATAGATAGATAGATAGAGAGAGAGAGAGAGAGAGAGAGAGAGATGGATAGATAGATAGATAGATAGATAGATAGATAGATAGATAGATAGACAGACAGACAGACAGACAGACAGACAGACAGACAGACAGATATAAATAGATAGATAGATAGATAGATAGATAGATAGATAGATAGATAGATACATGCATATATAGGTACAGGACGTAAAAAAAACGTGAACAAAATGAGAAACGAGAACATGAAAAAAAAACATAGAAAACGAACTTTTTTTCGAATAACGAAAGAAACAAATAGAGAAACGAGACAGGCGACATAAAGAACATTCCCTTCATCAACGCAGAAATTCCGAGATGGTGTCCGGCGTGCTGAAAGACCACTGGGAGTGAGGCACCCCTCAGCTTCTATTGAAGCATGTCTCTAGGAGAAGGTCACCCTGATATAAAACCAGATATGCAGGGAATAGAATTGGTCATTTTGGGGATCTTTGGTTTGTGCTAGAGATCATGGCGCTCCCACATCCCTGAGCTTGCGACTCATATTGGCACCAGACATCTTGCTCCGGCTTGTCCCTGGATAATGTCAATAAAGGGGAAAGAGTCTATGAGGCGTTGTGCAAGCCTTATTGGACCTAAAACTGTGCACAGGCATTCTTGACCTCTCCTGAAGGTCAGCAATGGTCTTTCTCGATCACATATGTATATATATGTGTGTGTGTGTGTGTATGTTTGTGTGTGTACATATGTATGCATATGTATGTATATATATATATATATATATATATATATATATATATATATATATATATATATATATGCATGTACGAGGGGCTTCCACACAGTTTCCGTCAACCAAATTCGCTCACAAGGCATTGGCCGATCCGGGTTGATAGCAGAAGACCTAGCGTGTTTTCTCTTTTTATTGTCATACTTAAAAAATGAGCATCACATTTTTCTTTCGTCTGAAACATATTTGAGTATTTATTCTGCAGGTTAAAAAAATATATGCTTTCATTTTTGATGGTTCGGGTGTCCCTTACTTAATTTAACCTACTATCATTATATTTGTGTATCATACAGATGTTATACATGAAACCACGTGGTTACAACGCGATCTTCTTTGCCACAAAGCCATGCCTCCGTCTATGTATGCTTTTCCAAATAAACTTTCACTCCATTTTGGGAGCTCCAAGTAAGCTATAAGATGATACACAAGGATCAGCTCTGGGGATAATGTTAAAGATAAAGATAACAAGTGGAATTAGAAAACAGGAGAGATAAGACACAGTAAACGGCAATTTGAATAACTAGGATTATAGAATGAGATCGTGCTTTATAGGACTAATGACATAATTATTTAAACTCTGACGACCTATCTTTACCGTTATTTAATGCTACCCTTTTTTCTTTTCTTTTTCTACTAGAATATCATAAAATTTTATGTGCAGCAGGAATGGGGAAATTGAACTGGGTACTGCATTTGTCGAGTCTATAATGTTATAGCTACGAGGGGGTTGGGAGCTGAAAAGATCTTGGCTCTAAGGATATCGTGAAAGGCCTGGCTGGAGACCTAGACTTTCGAGTTTTTTTACAGGGCTTAAAAAACCTGAAGGACCGCTGCAATATGTGTATGAATCTGAGAGGGGAACATGTTGAATAAAATTATAATTAACTGATCCTCCTGTATTTTCTTTTACCCAAAGCCAAGAACTTTTCAGCACTCCTCGTAAAAACTTTATAACGATTGCTGAAATCCAACCGAGTATTTCTTCTTGAAATGTGTATGTTTGACTACATTGGATAATGTAGCTGAGTTGCTGTGGGATCGGGCTGTGCGCAGTGACTCTCACTTAAAAACTAAGCGCAGGCAAGGGAAAAAAAATAAGACCCGGCAGCGACTAGGATCGGCTTACGAAACCATTTGGAAGCGTGCCCCACTTCCTCATGATCTTCGGGCACCAAGAAACTGTTACCATCATCAGATAATGTAGTCCAAGACCCTATGTCTAAAGAAGAAAAAAAAAACAATACAGCTACGATAGGAAATTCTTTGAATGTATGTCTATTTGATTAGATCTAACCTACATTAGAAAAATCTCACACAGGGTACCAATTGGAATTTAACTGTGATGACTGCTAAAACAAAAGCAACAAAATCATTGACAGCAGCTAAATCTGCTTCAATCTGCTACCTACCATTTTAAAATTAAATTAAACGGATATGTGCTGAAAGCTATATAAATAGAAGAAATGGCCAAAGCTAGAATGCTCTTGATCATAAGGTCTGCTCAGTGAAAGCTGAACTGAGATTAAAGAGGAATTGAGTTATCGGTAAGTCAACATGTCGCCGCCCGATTTGTTAGAAGTACCAGGCAACTCATTTTTATACTGTAGCGTACCTTAGAGAAAGAACGACATATTGGACACTATGGTACGGGAAACACATAAGACGGGTGCTCACGTTAGGGACTCTTTGATCATAGAATTATGCGATCAGTATACATGCATAGAATATATGGTTGTGGGGGG
>NC_068985.1:15140714-15142391 GCF_001194135.2 Octopus bimaculoides
ATATAAGCAATTTTAATGCCTCCCACAACTGCATTACAAACACGCATGTGCGCGTTCGACAAGTCTGTTGGAGAGAAAAATGAAAGATGACCGAGTGCATGCAATATAAAAGAAGTTAATCGGAACGAAAATGGAGAGAACAAAGAAACAAAACATTTATATAAGAAAGAAATGGCACTGTTTCATTTCAAGGATACGGATGAGTGCTTCGGTTCATTTTTAGTACACAGCGTTCTTTCTTTTAAATCTTTGTTTAATCTTCAATTTGTTTATATAAATGGGTATTTTCTTCTTTTTTTTTTTTTTAAAGAAAAAATATTACATTTTTACGACAAAATGTTTTAATAAATAATACCATACGACTATTTGGGTAATGAAAAAAGAAATGAGATTTACATGTGATAAATTGATGCGGCTGTAATAGTAGAGGATGGCGAGGATTTAGAGTAATTCCTTTTCAGCTTTGTTGTTGCTGTTGTTGTTGCTGCTGCTGCTGCTGCTGCTGCTGCCGCTGCTGCTGCTACTGTTGTTGCTGTTGTTGTTGTTATTGTGTTGTTGTTGTGTTGTTGATGATGATGATGATGATGATGTAGTTTAGCCCTACATCAGAATTCAACGAGCAGGCTGATGATCAAAGGCGTTCCAACCGTAACCATCCTGTGAGTTTTTTAAGGCGTAGCGTATCTAGGATTATATTATTGTGTCTTTTCTTTCTAAGACAATAGGATGCAATTTGACGGACATTTGTCTTCTCTTTTAAGGAAATCTTGATGCCACTTCTGTGAATATATTTTCCTTGGCGATGAGAAATTTCTATGATAGTATGTTCAACAATACATTGGTGAAGGCTTGGATGTGTGGTTAAGCAGTTTGGTTTCCAGCCTAGAGACTTCAGGTTCAATCTCATTGCCTAGACGTAAACTGCGAGAAGGCCGTTGTATGTGTGTATGTGTGTAGTAGGCAGGTTTCCTTCGGTCTCCAGAGGCCATTGATCTGCACCCGAAGAAATCGTGTCAGTTGCTGATGGTTGTGTCAATACGAGAGTGGCAGCCAATACGAGAGTGGCAGCCAATACGAGAGTGGCAGCCAATACGAGAGCGGCAGCCACGGGCCAATACGGGAGTGGCAGCCACGCATGCAGCGACTGCATTTGAAGGAGCTCTCTACTGACGCTACTGGGTTTTTTCTTTCCGTCGAGTATGCTTTTCTTTGGTGACAAGTTCCTGTTTTCCTTCTGCTCTCTTCATCCCCTTTCGCAGTATTTGCCTCCAATGTGAGCGACCATTTGCAGTTTCCTCCTATCTCAGGACGTCCAGGTCAAGAGATTTCATATCCCTCTTACAGACGTCATTGAAACGAAGATGATGTCGTCCTCGTACTCTTGTGTCGGTGGCCAATTCCCCATAAGGAGATTTTTGGGGATCCTTCCGTCCGGCATGCGATGTTACATGACCGAGCCAGCACAAACGATGCTGCTGAAACAGGGTGAATATGCCGGATATCTTGGCGCGGTTGAGGATTTTGATGCTGGTTATGTGGTCGGGCCACTTGATAACCAAGATGCGTCTCAAATTACGAAGGTCCCAGGAGACAAACACATGCACAAAGACACATATCTTTCTCCTCTCCCTCTTTCTTTCTCTCTCTCTCTCTCTCTCTCTCTCTCTCTCTCTCTCT
>NC_068985.1:15142906-15143710 GCF_001194135.2 Octopus bimaculoides
GAAGTAGAAGAATAGGTGAGCATATATATCTTATTTCTTTATTGGCCACAAGGGGCTAAACATAGAGGGGACAAACAAGGAGAAACAAAGGGATTAAGTCGACTACATCGACCCCAGTGCGTAACTGGTACTTATTTAATCGACCCCGAAAGGATGAAAGGCTAAGTCGACCTCGACGGAATTTGAACTCAGAACGTAGCGGCAGACGAAATACCGCTAAGCATTTCGCACGGCGTGCTAACGTTTCTGCCAACTCACCGCCTTATCTATCTATCTATCTATCTATCTAGATATCTATATATATATATATATGTGTGTGTGTGTGTGTGTGTGTGTGTGTGTGTGTGTATCTTCATATATGCATACACACATACGTACGTACGATAGGCTTCCTTTAATTTCCATCTACTAAATCCACTTGCCCAAGGTGACACACAATCTGACTGAACCCAAAACCATGTGATTGGAAGACAAACGTCATACCACACAGCCGGGCTAGTGTTTAGAAATACTGAATATACATAAAAACCGTTCGCAATAAAATATTCTCTTTTCATTCCCCTTATACAAACACTTCCTTCTTTTAATAAATTCTTTCTAAATATACCTAACACCTTTATTTTTCTTCGGTAAGGCAAGTGGAAAATATGGAACGTAGAGAAATAAACCGAAAACGAAACACTACTAATCCATACCCTTAAAACGAAATAACTGTTTCTTCTTCTTCTTCTTCTTCTTCTGCTTGTTCTTCTTCTTCTTCTTCTTCTTCTTCTTCTTCTTCTTCTTCTTCTTCTTCTTCTTCTT
>NC_068985.1:15143884-15145078 GCF_001194135.2 Octopus bimaculoides
GTCAGTGGAGTTCGAATTAATGTAAAGGTAGCGGGAGGGATAACGTCCCAGGATTATACTTACACATTTATTAATAAAATGTCAATTATCTGATTTTGATAATCCAAAATGGGAATATATAATGTCTCTGTAAGAGAAATGAAATAATTAAGCAGAAATCCTACAAACAAACTATTTAATTTAAGGATAAAAGCAGAGAACTTTTATTCTTAAAAACAGTTTCCAGCTCATCATTATCCACTTTGGTCTCAGCTCTATCACGGGGTTGATTTTCAAGAGTAGTCAGCAGACCGGAACTTCTCAAACCATCGACATACAATGCGCTCATTCGCCACATCTTCACCAAACACCTCATTGATGCTTCGAGCTGTCTGGGATGCATTGGTTCCACGACGGAACTCGTGTTCATAAACAACACGAATTTTTTATCTATCCATGGGTTCACAAAAATTGATTCACAAGAGAAAGCTCACAATATAATCAGACACCATGAATTGCATTTCGAAAAGTGATGATGTAACTCTTCAATGTTGTAAAACAAAGAATTGCCAGGATAAAACATTAGAGTTAACGACTATCAAACTTGGTGCATAAGGAAATCGGACATTTCATTCTTAATGACCTGATATTTTATGTAATGTGTGCACTGTGTAGTAGTAAATGTTCAATATATTCTGCATATTCGTCTGTCTTTACGTTCTGAGTTCAAATTCCGCCGAGGTCGACTTTGCTTTCATCATTTCAGAGTCGATAAATGAAGTATAAGTTGCATACTGGGGTCGATCTAATCGACTGGCCCACTCCCCTAAAATTTCGGGCCTTGTGCCTAGATTAGAAGCAGTTATATTCTGCATATTTCTCAGGCCTTTGGTTTTCAATATGTATTTATTAACATCTTTATTTATCATTCCCAGGACACCTATTATCATTAGAATTGTTAAGCCGGTGAACTGGCTGAATCGATAGCACACTGCGCATTTATATTCACTCTGATGAAGATCCATATACTAGATCGAATGTGCTATAAACATGACAAATATTATTTTCGGAATTTCTTTCGTAAGCACCGACTAACATTGGAAGCGGAAACGGGCGTAAGAAATGTTGTTATGTTTTTATTAAAAAATAATCAACCGATGTGGTTTAGTTTGTTTGTTTGTTGATCATAGGTTTTCTCCATTTTCTGATTATATA
>NC_068985.1:15146258-15147522 GCF_001194135.2 Octopus bimaculoides
ATATATATATATATATATATAATTATATATGTATATATACATATATATGCACATATTTATACACATAGGCATGTATACATACATGCATACATACATGCATACATATATATAATGTATAGGATATACTATATGTGTGTGTGTTTGTGTGTGTGTGTGTGTGTGTGCGTGTGTGTGTACTTATAAAAGATATGTGTATAGATACATCTACGTATACAAATAAATATATATTCACATATAAAATAAATATATATATATAAATATATAAATGCACGTATGTATGTACGTATGTATGTATGCATGTATGTATGTATGTATGTATGTACGTATGTGTGTATGTATGTATGTATGTATGTATGTATGTATGTATGCAGGTATATATGTAGCTTCGCGCATTTGTTTTTCGAGCTCCTATATTTAATTCTCTGCAAATGCAGTTCCGCTTCTTTCATATCTAATTCTCTCTCTCACCTTTATTACACATCTATGTTGATATGAGCGATATGGCAATATCGTTCGTTCATCGTCAACATTTAATCAACTTATTCTTCTACTCATTCTTTCGTTCTCTATTTCCTTTATTTCATTATTTATTTAATTTTTTTTTTATCTCTCTCTTCTTCTTCCTTCCTTCTTTCATTTTCCTTCCTCTTCATAATATTTCTATGTCCTTTTTTCTTTCATTCTTTCCTACAATCTTCTTTCCCTTCTTCCCTCGTTATTTATCCCCCCCCCTTACTCATGCGTTTCTTTAATTTTCATTCCTTCTGTCTTTCTTTACATTATGTCTTTCATTCTCTTCTCGCAATTTTTCTTCTTTCATACTTTTCCTTTTACCATCTTTCCATTCTCCGTTTTTCATTCTCCCTTTCTCTATTCTTTCTTTTAATTTTCATTCTTTCTTTCAATTTTCATCCTTTCTTTCTTTCACCGTCCTTCTTTAATCCTATTTCTTCTTACCTTCTCTCTCTAATACTATTCACTCATTCTATTTTCCTTTTTCTTTCCTATTGTCTTTCTTTATTTCTTTCTTTCTTTATTTCTTTCTTTCTTTCTTTCTTTCTTTCTTTCTTTCTTTATTCCTTCATTCTTTCCTTCATTCCTTCCTTCCTTTTTCTGTCTTTCCATCCTCCTTCTCCATCTTAATCTCCCGTTTGGTTTTGTAAAGTCCCTCATATTTCTTTTTGTTCCACGTTATAAAAAAAACTATTCGCTAATTCATTTAAACACACACACACTCAAACACAAATATATATATAAACATATA
>NC_068985.1:15149753-15150958 GCF_001194135.2 Octopus bimaculoides
ATATATATTTAGAGAGAGAGAGAGAGAGAGAGAGAGAGAGAGAGAGAGATGCAGTCATATATATGTGTGAGAGACAGTGAGAAGTAGTAGTAGTAGTAGTAGTAGTAGTAGTAGTAGTAGTAGTAGTAGTAGTAGTAGTAGCTGCAGCAGCAGCAGCAGCAGCAGTAGTAGCAGCAGCATAGGCAGCAACAGCAATAGTCAATTGGTTGTATTTGCCAATGTTGTGCATTAATGTTCATTGTGGTGCACTGTTGTGCATTTCGCGTGAAGAAGAAGAAGAAGAAGAAGAAGAAGAAGAAGAAGAAGAAGAAGAAGAAGAAGAAGAAGAAGAAGAAGAAGAAGAAGAAGAAGATCAAAGTCGATTGTGATGAGGAACATTATTATTATCCTCATTATTATCGTGGGCATCCAACAATAATGTTGTGGACGGGAGATGGAAGGGATCTTTAAGGATTCAATAGAAAACAAAAGGAAACTAAAAAAAAGAACAAAAAGCAAAAGAGCCAAATAAATGAATAAATAAGGGAACAGCCCTTTCAAGACCCCATCTCGCCCATTTTGCCCCCTCCCCACCGAATTAATGTGGCATGACAACACAGATGTGTGCAGGCATGCAACTACATCCCAAACCACAGTGGCTCTGTACTACGCCTTTCTTTCTTTCTTTCTTTCATTCTCGCTTTCTTTCTCTTTTTGTTCTTCGTTCCTTTCTTTCTTTCTTTCTTTCCATCTTTCTTTCGTTCTTGCTTGTCGTCCTTCCTTCTTTTTTTTTCTTTCCTATGCTTTCACTATCTCTACATCTCTCTTACAGTTTTTTTTAATCTCACGTTCAAACTTGCCCTTTTCTCTCTCTCCCCTTCTCTCTCTCTCTTTCTATGTATCTACGTATGTATGTATGTATGTATGTATGTACGTGTATATGTATGTATGTATGTATGTACGTGCATATGTATGTATGTATGTATGTATGTATGTATGCACGTATGCATGTATGTATGCATATGCATATGTATGCATAATATATATGCATATATATCCGGAGGGATGGTTTTATATATATATATATATAATACATACACACATACACACATACACATATATAATATACATGCACATACGTACATACATATATATATGTTAATATATACACATACAAGTATATAAGTAATTGAGAAAATTATACGCGCACACACACACACACCTAT
>NC_068985.1:15151336-15155580 GCF_001194135.2 Octopus bimaculoides
CTTATTAATTATTATCATTATCATTATTATTATCATTATTATTATTATTATTACTATTATTATTATTATTATTATTATTATTATTAGTTTTGCAGCAGCTGCCGAACTGCAGTTGCCGCACTTGCTAACGATATTGATGACGACACAGATGCATTGCTCGAAAGTTCCAAAGAGCGTTCTGCATCATTACTTTAATAACTGAAGGTCAACATCTTGAATAGACAACAACAACAACAGCAATAACAACAACTTTATCATTAACAACATCGGTTACAATAACAAGGAATATTAACAAAACCTGAAAACAACAGTAACAACATTAATATTTTGAAGATATTGTTATAAGGTCTTAGAGTTTTACTGGCAGGGTTAGGTCAATTCGATTGAATCCGGTATATACTTGTATAACGTACAGAAAAGGAAAAAAAAGCAGCGGTAGTTCATATCAAATCAATTTTATCTTTAATTCCTCCTCTTTCTGGGGTGGCACTTTGGGCAAGATCTTTCTTCTATAGTCTTGGGCTGACCAAAGTCTTGTGAGTGGATTCAGTAAACGGAAAATGTGAGAAGGCCGCCATATATGTGTGTGTTTGTGTGTCTTTGTGAGTCTCCACTACTGCTTAGAAATTGGTATTGGTGTGTTTACATCTTCGTAACTGAGCGGTTCGACTGAAGTGTCCGATAAATTAAGTACCGGGCTTAAAATAACAATTCTTCAAAGCCGCACCCCAGCATGGCCGCAGTCTAACGACTGAAACAAGTGAAAGAGTAAAAGAATAAAAAGTCCAGGCTAATGTATTGCTTGAAGGTATTTATTCTTGCTCTTTACGTTCTGCGCTCAAAATCCCGCCAAAATCCTCTTTACCTTTCACTCCCCTGGGTGCAGTGAAAAACTTACAAGTCCAGGTCATTGTATTTGTTGACATTTTTAGAAAATTGCCTTAAGTCTTTTGTTCTTGCACCTTACGATCTGGGTTCAAAATCTAGATTAAATTGATTTGTCCAGATCTATTTAACCTTCCATCTTCTTGGGGCTATAAAATTAAGCGCCTATTCCAGGTCAATGGATTGGCGGAATTGTTAAGGCGCTGGACGAAATAGTTCGCAGTGTTTACTTCGGATCTTAAATTCGTGGTTCGCCTCCGGCGGCATCGATTTCGTTCGTCTTTAGTACTGGTATTTAACTTACCCTTCGATAATTTTGGTGGTGTGTAGAACAGAAACTCGCTACATAAGCAACTGTATGGTGACCTACTTGCACCCCGCCCCGATTTTGCTGGCCTTGTGCCAAAACTTGAAACCATCAATATTATTATTATTATTATTATTATTATTATTATTAATATGCCTTAAACTAATTATTATTATTATTATTATTATTATTATTATTATTATTATTATTATTATTAATATGCCTTAAACTAATTATTATTATTATTATTATTATTATTATTATTATTAATATGCCTTAAGCTAATTATTATTATTATTATTATCATTATTATTATTATTATTATTATTATTATCATTATTATTATTATTATTATTATTATTATTATTATTATTATTATTATTATTATTAGTTTCGCAGCAGCTGCCGAACTGCAGTTGTCGCACTTGCTAACGATATTAATGACAACACATATGCATTGCATTGCTCAGAAGTTCCAATGAGTGTTCTGCATCATAACTTTAATAACTGAAGGTCAACATCTTGAATAAACAACAACAACAACAGCAACAACAACAACTTTATTAATAATAATATCAATTACAATAACAAGGAACATTAACAAAAGCTAAAAACAATTTCCACTGAAAATGCTGGCCTCGTACCAAAATTTGAAATCAGGAATAATCGTTTCCAACATTAATTCAAGATTGGAAATCTCAGCGGATGGGTTATTTGAATGGATTGACTTCAGTTCTTGACTGATTTTTTAATATTTATTAACCTCTAGAAAGATTAAAAGCTAAGTTGACGAGCGCGTGATTCGAAATAAGAATGTAAAATGCCGGACCAAATACTACAGGGTGTCCACAAGGTCTGGCTACATGGAGTAAATAAAATCATAACATAAACAAATAAATATAAGAAATAATAATTTCTTAAAGTATGTGTTAATCCCCATGTGGGTACATGGAATAAATAAAATCTTAACATAAACAATTAAGTATAAGAAATAATAATTTCTTAAAGCATGTGTTAATCCCCATGTGGGTACATGGAGTAAATAAAATCTTAACATAAACAATTAAATATAAGAAATAATAATTTCTTAAAGCATGTGTTAATCCCCATGTGGGTACATGGAGTAAATAAAATCATAACATAAACAATTAAATATAAGAAATCATAATTTCTTAAAGTATGTGTTAATCCCCATGTACCCAGACTTTGTGGACACCCTGTATAAGGCGTTTTGTCCGACGCTCTTAACGATTCCGCCTATCAACGTACTTTGATAACAATGGTTTCTAGTCACAGGGCTAGTAAGTTTTGAGGGAACAGATTAGTCCTTACCAACGATCCCAAATCTTAAATGGTTTATTATTTTATCGACCCCAAAAGGATGAAAAGCTATGTTGACTATTGTGGGATTTGAACTCAAAACTTAAAGAGACAAACCAAATATCGTAAGCCTGACGCTCTAACGATTCTGCCAATCCAAGAATTAGAATTAGGATTATAACTTTAGCACAATGCTAGCAACTTGAGGGGAGAAGTAAGTCGATTATATTGATTTCACTGGTACTTGATTTATCGACCCCGAAAGGATAAATGGGAAGGTTAACTCAGAATGTAAAGAGCCGGAAGAAATGTTGCTATGAATTTCGCTCTAATGCTCTAATGATTCTGCTAATCCATGCATTGGAATAACATTTATTATTATCCCTTTTCACTAACGTGGCGCGCTGACAGAATCGTTAACACGCCGGGCGAAATACCGACAAGTTCGATTTTTCCTTTCGGGTTCGATTAAATAAGTACCAGTTACGCACTGGGGTGGATGTAATCGACTTAATCCCCACCCACAAGCTGCCCTTGTGGCAAAATTTTGAAATCATTATTATCCTTTTCACTATGGGCACAAGACCTGAAAATTTTGTGGGGAGGCGGGGTGCTGGTCGATTACATCGCCCCCAGTGTATAACTGGTGCTTTATTTTATCGACTGCGACGGGATGAAAGGCAAAGTCGACCTGGGCAGAATTTCAACTCAGAACGTAAATCCGGAAGAAATGCTGCTTAGCATTTTGACCGACACGTTATTTGTAACACAAGCACATGGCCTAAAATCAAGGGGAGAGGTCAGTCGATTATATCGCCCCCAGTACTTGAGTTAATAAAAATAATTCATAAGGAATTTTACCGTGGCTTCTAAGGAGGGGGGACTCTAACTCGCCTTTCAGAGATACATTTTTTTAAGGACCATTAGCGATGTAAAACAATAATAACAATAATTAGATAAAAAATATATATAAATAAAAATAAACGAAAATCGCTTCAAGCTGGAATCGAAATCGAATTATGCAATTAGGCTTGCTGGAAGTTTATCGCTTGTTCTAGATCGAGTAGATTGGATGATAGTTGGGCGGGAATTGGATGCTAATAGAAAAACAATGAAGCGTGACGAAAACTGAAAGAGCAGAATATGTAATGAAAAACGAGGCATATTGAGAAGGGAAAAAAAAAACAAAAAATAAATCCCTTAGATTATGGGACAAAATGCAGTAGTAATGTGATGTGTCAAATGACCCCTTACCATGTATGTTTATATGGTCAAAGGAATTTCTCATCTTAGAAAAAAGAGCCAATATTAATACGATTACTCTTTTTCTTTTTTATTTCTTCGCTCATTTTCTGGGCTTTTTATCATTATTATTATTATTATTATTATTATTATTATTATTATTATTATTATTATACTATTTTCTTAATATTTAGTTGTCTTGTTCGTTTGTTTTTTTTTCTGTATTTGTTGTTTTGTTTTGTTTGTTTTGTTTCTACAGTAATCCTTGCTTATTAACACAGACACGGTTCACTGCTTTTTCTCAAATAATATTCACTGATCTCTACGTAAACATCGGCACCATATGTTCCCATCGTTGTGACCACATTCACGCTTTCAATTTCCGCTACTCCCACCCCTCTTTCTCTCTCTCTCTCTCTCTCTTTCTTTCTCACTCACTTTCACACATGCTCTCTCTCTCTCTCTCTCCCTCCCCCTTCTCTCTCTCTCT
>NC_068985.1:15155590-15160842 GCF_001194135.2 Octopus bimaculoides
CTCTCTCTCTCTCCCTCCCCCTTCTCTCTCTCTCTCTCCCTCCCCCTTCTCTCTCTCTCCCTCCCCCTTCTCTCTCTCTCTCTGCTTTTTCTTACCTCATCACCTCTGTCTTTCTATTTAACTGCACCACTGCGGCTTCCATTTCTCCTTTCCTCTTTGCTCCATCTTCTTCCACTTCTCTTCCTCTTCCAATTCCACAATTTTCGAAACACATCTACTACTACTACTACTACTACTACTACTGCTACTACTACTACTACTACTGCCACTACTATTACTACTACTACTACTACTACTACTACTGTTGCTACAACTTCTACAGCTGATAATGATACTACTACAATTACTATAACTACTGCTGCTGTTACTACTACTTCTGCTGCTGCTGCTGCTGCTGATGATGATGATGATGGGGAGGAGGAGGAGGAGGAGGAGGAGGATCTTAGAACGGTGATGCTCTCTTCTCCGCTTCTCGTCTGCAGTAACGTAATTTCCTCTGGTGCTATGAGCGCCGTAATGTGTAATCCGGCAGCAAATTATTGAAGCCCGCCTTCACGAAGCTGACAATGTATATAACTTTTTTTTTTAATATCGCCTCGTTAAGTGCAAGGGCAACATTCATAATCTTTTTTTTTTTTTTTTTTTTTGGGACCTCCGAGTCTCATGAAGGAGAAAGAAGAAGCTATCCTCAAACCGGAAGCTTGACCGAGATGCTAGTAACATATTAGGCTCTGCTAAAAGCAATCAAGGAACAGGTGATAATGTTACAACGAGTGACTGTTAATGTCTACCTCTCAGGTGGGTTGGGGTGGAATTTGAACTCAGAAAGCTAAGTGCCAGAACAAATGTTGAATGATGACTGTGTTAAGTAATACTTGTAAAAGTTATTCATCATTACAACGTATAATTGATGTGTTACAAACATTCATAATATTCAGCGATCTCAAATCGCCTGCAAACCGAATCACTGGAGCACGGTTCGTATCGATACCAAACCGATCCATCTCACATCACAATCAAAAATGACAAATAAACAGTTGTCTTGTTTGTATTTTTTTTTCTGTATTTGTTGTTGTTCTGTTTGTTTTGTTTGTTTTGTTTCTACAGTAATCCTTGCTTATTAACACAGACATGGTTTACTGCTTTTTCTCAAATAATATTCACTGATTCTCGAACTACTTTTCCTACTGCCGCTGCAACTGTTTCTGCTGCTGCTGCTGCTACTACTTCTACTACTACTTCTGATGATGATGATGGTGGTGTTGGTGGTGGTGGTGGTGGTGGTGGTGGTGGGGTGGTAGTGATGATGATGATGATGAGGAGGAGGAGGAGGAGGCAATGACTAGCGACCGAGACATTTGATGATACGCCGTGCTTGCGAAGACCCGTCAAGCCAAGTGAAATCATAGTTGTGGCTTTTGTTACGTGACACCGACAAGCACGAAAAATACTGCCCTTAACTTACAGATGACTAATATGGATTAAAGCGTCTTCCAATGTTCGTTTAAACATCTGTTCAGCTTTTGGAAGCAATGGCTTTAAAAATCATGCAGGTGCGAATAGAGATTGGATTAAAGCGAAATGAGGCGTCGTTTCTCGATGTATCTATTTTTGATAATCTTCAGAGGATTGTTCAGCCCGGTTTTCGTAAACTGTTTTCTATCTTCTAACAAATTTATTCAATATCACTATTACTTATTCTTAAATGGAAATCATATTCATATCTTCAATAAAGTATGTTGAATAATGATTCTTATTCTTGTTTTTGTTTTTCGTGCACTCTAGGAATTATATGGCCAACTACCTGTTTTCCATGGCCGATACAAATGATCGAGATCAAAACATTCCCGGTCTGTTGCAGGACTCATGTCCAGCAAATTTAAAGTGAAGTGGAAAGTAGATTACATCGACTCCAGTACTTGACTGGTACTTTTTTTCATTGACCTCAGAGGAATGAGAGACAAAGTTGACTTCAACAGGATTTGAGCTCAGAACGTAAAGAACCGGAAGAGGTGCCGCTAGGCATTTTGTCTGAAGTGTCAAGATTCTGCCAGCTATCTTCTTATTCTGATTACACTTTCCTAATTAGTTCTTTTCCTTTGGAGTTTTTATACATTCTTGCATTATGAAAGCCAAAGTTCTAACAACGTCAGACCAGTTATCAAAGAAATTTCTAACATATATAATTTCACTTTTGATGGGAATTCGTCTATTGAAACAGATGTTGTTGTATCATGGGAAAGGTCGTTATGCCAATAATACTTTCAAATTTTGGCACAAGGCCAGCAGTTTCGGAGGAGTGCTAAGTCGATTACATCTAGCCCAGTACTCAACTGGTACTTATATTATCGATCCCGAAGGATGAAACGCAGAGTCGACCTCGATGGATTTTGGATGAAATGCCGCTAAGCATTTTGCCCGTCGTACTAATGATCCTATCAGCGCGCCACCTTTATTATGCCAATAATGTACACACGCACTGGTTCTATTTCACGTCTTTTGTTATGTTATTAGTCAAATTGGCAAGTAGAATCGTTAGCGCGCCAGGAAAAATGCTTAGTGGCATTTTATCCGTCTTTACGTTTTGAGTTCAAATTCCACCGAGGTCGACTTTGTCTTTCATCCTTTCGAGCTCTATGTCGATGTAATCGACTTAGCCCTTTACCCAAAATGTTAGGCCGTGTATCTATAGTAGAAAGGATTATTATGTTATTAGTCAACTAATTAACCATGTAACCAATTAATTTATCAGGTGTTTGATTAATCATTCGTTCGGTCAATCTTGACTGACTGACAGAACTGAATCACACGTGGAATAGAGAGAGTTTGTCATTGATGAGGTCACGAGAGAAGGCGAAAGAATTTTCTAAAGTCAAGCTGATTGATTAGATTATCAAACGATTAATCAAACAATTGATTAAAGTGGTTAAATGTTAACTGACTAATAATAATGAAAGAAGTGAAACAGAAGTAGCGCGTCTGTTTATTATTGGCATTATGATTTTCCCGTAAGGTGGCGCGCTAGCAGAATCGTTAGCACGCCAGACAAAATGCTTAGCGGTGTTTCGTCTGTCTTTACGTTCTGAGTTCAAATTCCGCCGAGGTCGACTTTGCCTTTCATCCTTTCGGGGTCGATAAATTAAGTACCAGTTGCGTACTTGGGTCGATCTTATCGACTGGCCCCTCCCCAAAAATGTTGGGCCTTGTACCTAGAGTAGAAAAGAATTTGTTAGCACGCCGGACAATATGCTTAGCGGCATTTCGTCGGTCTTTGCATTCTGACTTCAAATGCCGCTGAGGTCGACTTTGCCTTTGATCCTTTTGCGATCGATAAAATAAGCTCCACTTGAGCATTGGGGTCGATCAATCGACTAGCTCCTCCCACAAAATTTCAAGCCTTGTGCCTGTACTAGAAAGGATTGTTATGACTTCCCTGAGATACAACAAAATAACATATAAACCTAATGCTATCTATTTCCAAACATGTGATGCGCAACGCATTGAGTACAACGACTTAACATAAACACTGAATTTGCTGTCGATGACTGAAAGCGTCCATTTTGAAAACGCCAAACTTGCTTTATGAATATCAACACTGTCCCGCTGAAGGCAGCTTTAACAAGAGATATGAATTATAGAGAGTGAAAGTTAAAAGAATGGAAAAACATCGATCACAATCATTTCGTGGTATCATGAATCTGACCAAGCTAAAGCGGACTCTCATTACATTTTTTCTCGATTTTACTATATCATCTTATCTTATCTTATCTTATATTATATTATATTATATTATATTATATTATGCTATGTTATGATCATAATTGTAAATATAAAATTTTAGTCAATATGTATGTGCATGTATGTATGTCTATAGCATTAAGTCAGAAGGTGTGAGAGCTGAAGATAGATTTATTTTTCCATATGTATATGTGCGTATATGCGCGAATATATTTATAATCTATATATATATATATATATATATATATATATATATATATGTGTGTGTGTGTGTGTGTGTGTGTGTGTGTATACATGCATATATGTATATACACACACATATATACACAAATATAACTAAATATATGCATGTGTATACATACACACATATATATGTACTCATATATACTCACGCACATATTATTAGTATATATATATATATATATATACACACACATACATACACAAGTATATACATATATGACTGGATATGAAGCTATTTCTGTTGTATACGGTAAAACATTCATTGTTTTTCTTTCTTCTCTTTCCTTTTTTCTCACCTAATTTCGCTTTAACATACAAGTCATGAATGTGTCACATTTTCTGCCCCTGTCCTCCTTCTCACACACACACCACATGCCCTTACTGCGACAGTGATATTTGGGTGATAAATGATATCAATAGAACAACACTATATTGCATTGCAAACTGGAAGATCTTGCAATTTGTGCGTTGAAGCGGCAAAGTTTGAAAGATGATGGTGTGATTTTAATTCAAACATCAACGTGATAGACGCAAACTTCTCTAACAATCCCGTGTCTTTATATTTTTCTTATTTATCGAATGAAAACTTCGGTGGACGATAAATTAAAAGAGTGACGAACTAGGTTTTATTGGAGACGTTTGCAGGTCGTCGACATATGAAATAAAAAGAAGTGGGAAGTGGAGAGGAGTGAGAGAGTCATAAAACAAGAAATCAGTCTAGTGGCCTGTGTGGAGTGGATGAGCGATGCTATAGTCTACGGAGAAAGTGACGCCTCATCTCGCTTTCCTTCCATCTGTATTTTATGCGAAACCAGACGCTGTTCGAAATCATTTCTTCCGAGAGACTTCACCAGGAAGAGGAAATATTTCATATACATTCGGACGAAGTTTCAAGCAACCATCCATGTCAGTCTTTTGCATAAACAGATATGTGACTATATCATGCACACACACGCACGCACACGCACGCGCGTACACACACACACACACACACACACACATGCGAAAAATATTAAACATATCATTCAACGACGGTAGTAATTGAATAATATTCTTAAGAATTTACTCACACGCAGCACCTTTCAGAGACTGTCGCTAATTCAGTTCTTAACCAAATTGAAGACTGTTCACATTTTGGGAGAGGACTGGTCCCTAGCTACATTTTGGCGTAAAAAAATTAGATTTGGTCCAGTAGAAAAAAGTTTACATCAAAATTTGTAGCAACCTTATAGGAGAGTAAGTAATGCCACCGATCAAGTTTAGATCTAAAT
>NC_068985.1:15161102-15162387 GCF_001194135.2 Octopus bimaculoides
TATATTTTAATTAAACTTAAGTGGTAGAGCTCAATTCAAGGAATTTCTTGGTATCAATCTCATGCAATGAAGTTTTAAAAGAAAAAAGTTATGAGTGTTTGTTTCTCAAATTTGAGGGTGATAATATAGTTCTATACTTTTTTATAAGGGGACTTTTAATATATGTCACCGGTGTCATTGAGGTAAGGAAAAAATTATCAACGACACCGCTGATTGACGCATTTCACACATTATTAATTAGCATAAAACATGGAAAAAACATGGATTACATGGAAAAATGCGAGCAAGAGAAATAATATTCTTATGATTATAAACCTGGAAAATTATTACACTTGGTAAAGTTCAGGACAACTTATTACATCTGGTAAAGTACAGAACAAGAAAATTTTTACTTAAAATATTGCAACTAAGGATAAAATTTCAAATAAAATATTTAGATTTAGATAATATTAGCTTTTATTAAAACTAAAAATTTTATTACAAGTTATTACTTCTATTTGTTATAACTTGTTATTTCTATTAAGAATAAAAAAATAATTCAATTAAAATATTTTTCGCACTTAAAAATTTTTTTTTTAATTATTAATTAATAATTAAAAATTTGAAAACAGGTTATAAAGGACAAGTTATTACACTTGGAAAAGTTTAGGATAAGTACAGAACAAGAAAATTTTTACTTAAAATATTGCAGCTATGGATAAAATTTTTTAATAATTAAAAATTATTTGATTTTAATTTACAAAGTAACATTATAACTAAAAAAAGGTACCATCATTTTGTTAAAATATTGACACACTAGAATACCTAAAAACTGAGAGCCAGAAGTACCAATATAGCTAAAGTTTTGTGCAAAGTAGAATAGTATATATGGTAGGCTAATTCATTATGTAAAAATCAGGCATTGGGTCAAGACTAAAAATGTGAAGACTTGGCAACAACTTAGGCAATAACTCAAGCAAATTTTACTGTGAATTTTTTGTTATAGGTAGATTTTACTGTAATATATAACTAATTTTTGTATTATTTTATTTATTGTACTAATTATGTACTACTATTATTTTTATAATCTATATTCAAATTTTTATTATTAATTAATAATCTAAAAAATAAATTTTTTTAAAGTGCAAAAAATATTTTAATTGAATCATTTTTATTTTTAATAGATGTAACAAGTTATAACAAATAGAAGTAATAACTTGTAATAAAATTTTTAGTTTTAATAAAAGCTAATATTATCTAAATCTAAATATTTTATTTGAAATTTTATCCTTAGTTGCAATATCTT
>NC_068985.1:15163141-15165510 GCF_001194135.2 Octopus bimaculoides
ATATATATATATATATATATATATATATATATATACGACGGGTTTCTTTCAGTTTCCGTCTACCAAATCCCCTCACAAGGCATTGGTCGGCCCGAGGCTATAGTAGAAGACACTTGCCCAAGGTGCCACGCAGTGGGACTGAGCCCGGAACCATGTGATTGGTAAGCAAGCTACTTAACACACAGCCACTCCTATATATAAAAATTCACCTACATATATATTTACACGTGTCTACTGTAAGTGTGTATATCAAATATGAACTGTTATGCACGAGTATTTATAACTTTTGTATAAACGTATTTTAGCATATACACACATCCATCTGTACATATTGATGCAAATATACATCCTCCGACAATGCTTCTATTTTTCCTCTCATATATGTACATTTTTACATTAAGTCTTACCGTTTCTTTGATTTTTCCATCGAAACAAATCTTTTCCAAATAAATACATTGAAACAAAATACTATATTGGTTTCAAATTTTAAAGGCCAGCAATTTCGAGGGAGTGGATAAGTCGATTACATCGACCCCAGTGCGTAACTGGTACTTATTTTATCGACCTCGAAAGGATGTAAAGCAAAGTCAACCTCAGTGGAATTTGAACTCAAAACGTAGCGATGGGCGAAATACCACTAAGCGTTTTATTCGGCGTGCTAACGATTCTTCTAGTTCTTTATTGACAATGAATGTCAGAAGAGACAGAAAAAGAGAAGATATTAACCTTAATCTGTCAAGTCTGGTTGGCAAATGTAAAAATTCAAATAATGCGCAGTTTCCCATCAAACTGTTGTACCGGCATTCTATCCATGGTGATACATAATTATATCTGACAGAGTTTTTGGTTCAAGAGTTCGTAGCAGATTAACGATTATCCTCGTTTTCAATTTTCTTTCTTTTGAGGCGCAGGAGTGGCTGTGTGGTAAGTAGCTAGCTTACCAGCCACATGGTTCCGGGTTCAGTCCCACTGCGTGGCACTTTGGGCAAATGTCTTCTACTATAGCCTCGGATCGACCAAAGCCTTGTGAGTGGATTTGGTAGATGGAAACTGAAAGAAGCTTGTCGTATATATGTATATGCATATATATATATGCGTGTTTATGTGTCTGTGTTGTCCCCCCAACAACGCTTGACAACCGATGCTGGTGTGTTTACGTCCCCGTAACTTAGCAGTTCGGCAAAAGAAACCGATAGAATAAGTGCTAGGCTTACAAAGAATAAGTCCTAGGGTCGATTTGATCGACTAAATGCGGTGCTCCAGCATGGCCACAGTCAAATGACTGAAACAAGTAGAAGAGTAAAAGAGACGTAAAAATGAATCAACCAATCGAAAAGTTAAACGAAACTAGCTCGCATTTATTCCTGTTAGAATATAGCATATCCTTTAAATTAATCCTTTAGCTACATAATTCGCGCGCGCGCGCGCGTGTGTGACTCGGAGTAATAACACCCTAGCAGGATCTCAGCTATTGGTTAATTAGCATATTAGGGCTTGCTTTCCTATGCATGTGGAATCTGGATCCGGTAGACTCTGCGGAAGAAACCTTCATGGTTTAACAGAGGTGGAGGTGGCTACAGCAATGCACAGTGGAATGTGGAGAGCTTGATAGGTAAGTAGGACATCTTGGTCATCCACTGCATCTATTTCCATTCACTGTCGTCTTGACCTGCTCTTGCCACCGTATTGAAGGCGGTCAAGATAGAGAGAATGCGCTAGTCATCGCGAAAGTCATCAGTCATCCACGGATGACTCGTCGCTCGACGGACGAACACAATAATCGTGTGTATACATGCAGGTATGACTCCATGCATGCAGATATGTATATCGCAGTTTTAGTCGTGGCACACAGCCATGCATACATGCGTTTAAGGCGCGTGTCTCACAAAGACTCCAGCCTTTGTCTCTCCAATGAGTCTACGACTTCACCCACTTTTTATGACTTCCTATACATACAAGTGCAAACATAAATATCACACACACACACACACACACATACAAACACAGACACACGTAGACACACATTCATATATATTTATAAATATTATGTAACTCGCGGATTTTCAGAAGAACGATTACGTTAAACTCTACTCTTCTTCTTGGCCATATACCCGGTGGAGAGCTACTGGATATTATTTGATCCTTTGAATCCCTATTCCTGGTGTGTGTGTGTGTGTGATGCGCGCAAGTGTACACACACACACACACGCTATATATATATATATATAATTTTCCGTATATGTATATGGTTCGGCAAAAGAGACCGATAGAATAAGTACTAGGCTTACAAAGTATGAGTCCTGGGGTCGATTTGTTCGAGTAAAAGGCGATACTCCAGCATGGCCACAGTCAAATGACCGAAACAAATA
>NC_068985.1:15166150-15171710 GCF_001194135.2 Octopus bimaculoides
TATATATATATGTATGTATGTGTGTGTGTGTGTGTATGTATGTATGTATGTATTCGCACAAGTAAAATTGCTGTCAGAAAAACCATTAGGTGCCAATGGCAGGCCAACAAACAGGCAGAGAGGAAAATGAAGGCATTCAAACATACAATCACTCATACGCTGTTATATATAAGCAATAAGACCGACATAAAGAGTCAGACAGACAGATCCGTATGAGTGTATGTAAGTATGTACGTGTTATATGTGAAGAGATGCGTAAATCTGGCAGATAGATAGAGAGACAGACAGATAGATAGATAGATAGATAGATAGATAGATAGATAGATAGATAGATAGATAGATAGATAGATAGATAGGGAGGGAGGGAAGTACGTAGGTAAACAAATATCTTGTCCTACAAATAGACAGCCAGATAGATAGATAGATATGTTGGAGTGTGTGTAGATTTGTACGAAGATAAACAAATACGGTAGACTTGTAAGTCAGAAATAAATAAACAGACAGACGGACGGGCGGACGCACAGGCAGACAGACAGACAGACTGACAGACAGATAGATAGATAGACAGATAGATAGATAGGTAGGTGAATAGACAGATAGATAGACAAACAGGCTGACAGACAGACTGACAGTCAGACAGATACGTTTTGACCCTGTTTTTCCACATCACTAAATGCAATATCTTGTATATTTTCGCGCAAAACCACTTAAATCGATTTGAATCAATAAATGTTCACTTGAATGATTTATATCTTCCTGAGTAGACACTAATAATACAAGATATCATTATTGATTTCACACATAGACACAAGGCATCAGACTTATTGTAGATAGATAAATGAGGTTCTGTGATGCTCATCCCATTCTCAAGAGTTTTAGTGACGCTAGCAATTTTCCATTACTAAGCTCAGATAAGCGCATTCAAATTGTCTGTTCCGATCACTTAAGCCTTTAACTTCATCGCAAGGAGCTCACAATGAAGTCTCGCGGTGTTAAGGCTTTCACGAACCACGTGAGTCACGAAAATGGCTCGAAGCAGCTTCAACAGAAAGCTGGACCTTACAAGCTTACAATTACATGACCCCGGGTTCAGTTCCACTCTGTGGCACCTTGGTTAAGAACCTTCCACTACCAAAGTGTCTGAGTGAATTTAGTAGACGGAAACTGAAAGAAGCCCGTTGTATACAAATATGTATGTGCGCGCGCGTGAGTGTCTGTATCTGTGTTTGTCCACCACAACCGCTTGACAACAGGTGCTGGTTTGTTTACGTCCCCGTGATTTAGCAATTCAGCAAAAGACACCGACAGACAAAGTACCAGGTTTTTTTTTTAATTAAATATTGGGGTCGGTTAGTTTGACTAAAAGTTCCTCAAGGCGGTGCCCCAGTATGGCCGCGGTCTAATGATTGAAACAAATGAAAGAGTAAAACAATGGTAAGACTAAAGAGATTGTTTGGCAATGCAATTCCATGGTTATCTGGAGAAAGTATGAGAGCCTCTACTAGATGAGATTCTTTGAGGAAAATTTCTTTCCTGTTATAAAAAAATAATGCCACGTAGATTAGCAACACATCAAAATGTGTTTTAGATCGACAATCTGTGAGTGAGGAAGTTAAAAGACGAACACTCCGTCAGTTACGACGACGAGGGTCCCAGCTGATACGATCAACGGAACAGCCTGGTCGTGAAATTAACGTGCAAGTGGTTGAGCACTCCACAGACATGTGTAGCCTTAACGTAGTTCTCGGGGATATTCAGAGTGATACAGAGTGTAACAAGGTCGGCCCTTTGAAATACAGACACTACTCATTTTTGCCAGCTGTGTGGACTGGAGTAACGTGAAATAAAGTGTCTTGCTCAAGGACAGAACGCGACGCCGGGAATTGAATGCACGACATTACGATCGTGAGACGAATGCCCTAACCACTAAGCCACACGCATTCACAGTAAGGAAGTTAATGAAGAAGGTAGCATTAAGGTCAGAATCATAGCAACAGCTCTTGTCCACTTCATGGTAGAGGTGAAGAATACACAAAACCCTATTTGCGTTTATTTTATTTCATATATTATCATTATTATTATTATTATTATTATTATTATTATTATTATTATCAGTAGTAGTAGTAGTAGTAGTAGTAGTAGTAGTAGTACTAGTAGTAGTAATAATGAATGAGAGTAGTGCATGCAATCAAAGTGACACTGGGGTAAAATATACGAAGCCCAGTATGACCATCATGACTACCCATCTGATAAGGGTACACCAGGCACATGCATCACAACCATATGTACGCGACATGGTGATCTCATATCAAGATAAACAATGCATGACATCGCAGGTGGGGGCCTAGCCAGAACCTTCTTCAGGTCGAGTAGCCCATTCCGCTCAAAAGGTCCCTGAATAAGGTTTGTTTAAGGATGTTGAACAAAACACCCATGTTTCCAAAGGTGAATTATTCAAATCCCAAAGAATCCCCCTCAACACATGGCTATGATGCTCCCCCACTACTTCTGCTCATGATCAGAGATGCACATATCGTCAGCCACGAAGGGACATGCTCAATTGGCTAAGATCAAACAACTGACAAGCAAATCTATGGTATTGAGCAGAATATTTGCTGTAGATCATCTTTTTATACCAAGACAAAACAATGTACATGATAACACTTCCAATCAATTAAGATCAGAAGCCATGAAAGCCACTGCCTGGTACTGCATCAGAGCATTTATTATTATTATTATTATTATTATTATTATTATTATTATTATTATTATTATTATTACCTCCGCCTTAGTGAAAGCGGAGGTATTGTTTTCAGTCGTGTTTGTCTGTATGTTTGTTTGTTTGCTTGTCCGCTGAGAAGATATCTCAAGAACCGCTGGATGGATTCGGACGAAACATCCAGGGATGTTTCGCTTCGTGGCTGGCACGAACTGATTAGATTTGGGGATCGACCCAGTACTAGGCAAGGATTCTGGATTATTTATCCTGTTTTTTTACGTAATTTTTTTGTAGCGGTCGGGTTCATTTTTAGTATTCCCGTTTGTGAGAGCAGTCGTGTTTGTTTCAGATATTCTCATTTTCCAAATCATCTCCGGCTAATCGTTGCGAAGACGTTGGTGTTGCCTTGGCGGAGGTTTGCGCTCTCTGAGTGCTCTTGTTATTATTATTATTATTATTATTATTATTATTATTATTAGTAGTAGTAGTAGTAGTAGTAGTAGTAGTAGTAGTAGTAGTAGTAGTATAAGATCGCGATTTTGTCCCTAAAAACAACTTCTAAAATCTTTAATTTTTTCTCTGTACCCAATGCTTTTGTTTTCTGCTTTCTCTTTTTCAATGATTTAGCTGTTATTTCTAGCGTGTAGATCGACAACAATGAGGAAGAGGAGGAGGAGAAGGCCTGAAATTTGTAGGGAGGTAGCTTATTCTATCGACCTCGAGAAGATGAAGGACAATGTCGATCTCTGCGGCATTTGAACTCAGAACGCAAGGAACTAGAAGTGCTGCTAAGCATTTTTTTTTCCGAGGTGCTAACGGTTCTGTTAGCTCGCCGCCTTAACTAGCAAATAATAGCCACGGTGAAGCCTCTCTTGTAACGAGTAGAAATATGCAAATTACGTCAACACTTTTTTTTTTCTTACACCTTGTTGTTTATATGACTACTATACCAGTATATGGTTAAAATAGCGACATGAAAGTTATAGGCGCCTACAAATTATTATAAAAGTGAGAATCTAGAGTTGATTGGTTCACATTTATTCATGCAACCTTCATTGAACAAAATAACAATTAGTAATGAAGCCACTCACCGTACAATGACCACTACAACAACGATAAATCCAACGTCAATAATAATATGAATACACAAGAACAAAAATATTAACGCGGGTATGAACAACAAAAGCAAGAACAATTTTAAAAAAAAACTTTTATTATTGTTTTCCTTATTATCTTTATCATTATTACTACTATAATTAATAAAGTAATTATTATTATTATTATTATCATTTTAACTAATATTGCCTTTCTTCCTATTATTTTTACAGAATATTTTGAAATTTATTAATTTTTTTTTTCATGATTCTGACAAGATGATTAAGTTATAAAACCGTTGACATGTTTTTTTTCTTCATTTAATTAGTTTTAGAAAATTGTAAATCTTCATTAACACATACGGGCGTGCGTGCTTATGGTGTGTATATACATTATATATGTGTTTGAGTGTGTGTGTGTGAGTGTGTGTGTGTGTGTGTGTATGTGTGTGTGTGCGTGTGCGCGTATGTTTATATACGCGTATATGTATACGTATGTATATGTATGCACACGCATATATACATATATGTATATATATTTAGATAGATAGATAGATAGATAGATAGATACTTATGCACACACAGACATCCACCGAGTAACGGGTAGCTCAGGTTAGGAGATTTTGGCCTAACGGAAATTTGGATGAATTTTAGGAATTTAAAACTACTCGTCTAAAACGCCGAAATACAATCAAATAGCTGCTTCTTGGTTTTTACCTCAGAGCAAAGTATAGTTAATAATATGAAAACTAAAATCATGATATATACATGTGGTTACGTGCGTGTTTGCTTCTGTGTGTATGTCTGTGTGTGTTTTGTCGGGTTACAATGAGTATTCATCTACCTATCTCTATCTATTTATATATGTGTGTGTGTGCATGTGTGTACTTATTAATAAATTAATTAATGACATAAAAATAGAAATTACATAATCACCTTTATTATCTTACAGCTTCTACGATAAGAAGCAGTGAACTCAGAGCTGAGTACTTGTGCAACATCGTTTATTTTCCTCAGAGACATCAAAAAGCATTACATATATATATATAGTAAATATGAGGGTAATAAATTAGAATAATTTATTACCAGAGGTCAGCATGCGTAATAAAAGTCATAAGACATAGCATACTTTTAAATATAAGATTTATACACGAAAGGATACCCATGACGGGACACCTTACATGCTAAAAAGGGCAGTTAAAGCCCAAACAACGAAAAAAATAAGAATTCATAAGGCATGCTGTTAATGACACTGGAGCGAACAAAAGAGGAATTAGTTAATCCTGTACTCGAGTTTCACTATCAATAGCCAAATGAATTTATTTGGTATCTGCAGATCTTCAGCAGGATCGCTAATGAATGCACAATTATGTAGTTGCAATACGTACCGAAAACACGTGCGTAAGACAGCTAGATCTTTATCCATTATGGATTCGAACTTAATGTACGAGCGTAAACATATAGTCTAGCGGCAAATAAATAAATTTAAACTGTGTACCATATAGCCTCAGAATTATAAATATTACTATAGTAAATATGAGGTTAATAAATTAAAATGATTTATTACCAGTAGTTAGCATGCGTAATAAAAGTCATGAGACAACATATTTTTTAATATAAGAGCGTATAAAGATTTATACACAGAGAGAAGATCCTTGAGGGGGTCTCCTTACATGCTAAAAAGGGCAGTTAAAGCACAAACCACGAAAAAAAAGATCTACGGATACCAAATTAATTTATTTGGTTA
>NC_068985.1:15172029-15177662 GCF_001194135.2 Octopus bimaculoides
TGTGTGTGTGTGTGTGTGTGTGTGTGTGTGTGTGTGTGTGTGTATGTGTGGATGAGTGGGGGTGGGGTGTCACTTTAAAAATAATAGTCATTACATATTTCTCCTTTATTGGAGCAAATTTGGCTTACAGTTGTTTCCAATAGTTTTTATAGGTACATTACTGATAGGTTTATTCAATTGGTCTGTTGATCAATTGAGAAAAATTGAATGACCTAAGAAAATTAATGCTACTTTCATCAGAGCCGTTTCTGATTATAACGAGCTGAACACTGAAGGAATGGCTATTGCATGGGGGAGGGGTGGAGAAGACGATGTAAAGATGCAAGTAGAATAGAGAACAGAGAAAGACAGCTTACAAAGGGGTGGAGAAGAGTCGCTTAATAGAATCAGGGGCATCGTACTACCAAAATTTGGAAGAAAGACAGTCATAAAACATTAGTGTATGTAGTCAGATATATATATATATATATATATATATATATAAATCTTTACCACCACCGCTATCTCTATATAGCAACACAAGCACCATCAACTCCGAATCCCAAACAACCACTACTGTTACCAACCAAGCAATTTGTTATTGACTACCAACAACGCCAAGAAGAGAATGAACCAAGATAATCAACTCCATCCATCTAAAGTCAAAGACATGAGATAAATGTGATATCCTAAAGTATTTCAAATGCTGAATAAACCGTCTTTGATCTTATGCCAATGAGGATTGACTTGAGAGTTAGAAACAAGAACATTACAATCACCATGAACAAATACGTCCACCGTTACTGCCAACAATAAGCCCTTCATCATCATCATCATCATCATCATCATCATCATCACCACCATCATTATCATCATCATCATCATCATCATCATCATCACCATCCTCATCATCCTCATCATCACCTCCATCACCTCCACAATCGCAAACGTACGACCAAAGACTACCAATACTACCGACCCACCAAACGTTAAATAACCAAACACTAACAGTAATAATAGTGTAAGCATTAAAGTAATGTCTGTATCTACATACGTTGTATGTAAACACAATTTTGTGTATGTATGTGTGAAAGAGTGAGAATGTGTGTGTGTGTGTGTGTGTGTGTGTGTGTGTGTGTGTGTGTGTGTGTGTGTGTGTGTGTGTGTGTGTGTGTGTGTGTGTGTGTGTGTGTGTGTGTGTGTGTGTGCGTGTGCGCGTGAGCGTGCATGTATGTGTCTGAGTGTGTATTGCTCTATGTATTTGAGTGTATGTATGAACAGAGTATAAAGTCATATGGCTGAAATCAAAGGTACAAAGGGCGAAGTGCCCATGAGCCTGAAAACCCTTCAACTAACTGATTTCATGCAGTACTTCTTCCCATTTCACTCATTTATTCTTTCATCATCTCATTTCTATTTCAACATTTTTGAGAATACCACAACAATTTTAAGGCTCTCGCAAAACATTTCTTTTCCAGGGCTCCGTTTTTTACTACGTATTAGTTGTGGATAATTTTTGATCGTTGTCACTATTGGATTAAGCTACAATCCATGATGTCAGAAAGAAACCATCAAGAGAAATTACGAAGAAGGAGCGTTAAATAGTGATATGTATAAACGCAATGTTATTACCAGTTCAAATATGTTTGTGGCACGTTTGGACTAATAAACAAGTTATTCGCTTCGTCATGGAAAAAAATTCTCGCCGTTGACATCCAAAATGCAACATCTCAGTCTTGAAAGAGGGCTCTGCGAACTGATCTAGGTGTATTTACAACATTGTCAACAGTGAGAAATTTTCTCCATGACAAAACACAGTGAATGGTTCGTTTACTAGTCCAAACGTGCCACAAGCATATTTGAGCTTCTAGTAACATAGCATCAAGAGGAATTTCAAGGCATATTATCGGTAAATTTGTATGCAACTTATGAAACCAAGTAACAGCAATAATAAATCTACAGTTAAAATTTCCTGGAAGAGATTCTTCAACATAATGGCTGCAATAGATAACATTGCTGATACATGGAATGAAGTGAAGCTCTCAGCTTTGAATGGTGCTTGGGAAAATATAAGGCCAGACTGCATCTGTGATTTTACAAGTCAAATTGGAACAATATATGACATTTGCAAATAATGTAGGGTTTGAAGAAGTCGTAGAAGGTGATGTGGTTGAGTTGCTAGTGTCCCATTGAGAACATTTATCTAAGGAAGAGCTGATGCTGTTAGAACAACATGGGAATGCAGATGAGAATACGAAAATTCCAGCTAGAGTAAAGAGTTTTGCTAAAGTTTTGGTGGCACTACTAATTAACAGCGGACTGACACAACCAGTAGGGTCGGTCGGCGAAGGTACGCCGTTCGGACCAGTCGCGTAGAGACGACGAAATACGTCATCATCATGGGACATATCAGTGGCGACGTGGGTTGGACATATTTATATGCATGCTTGTCTGTGTGTGTGTGTGTGTACATTTACACATTTGTGTATGAGTTTGTGTGTGCAGGTATGTGTCGTGTGTGTGATGGTGGTTGTGACGGTAGTGATGTTTTTTTCTGACGATGGTGACGGTGTTAAAAGAAATATATAACTCCTGGGTTAAAACGAAGCCTTCATTAATATTTCCTTCTTATTCCAATCTTAATATGGTTCAACATTTATGAAACAACATTTATATTTTTATTTTATTTCATGGCTCATATTTTTTCTAATTGTTCTGTTCCGTTAAGAATTCATTATCTTTTTCACTGCCATTCGTGCACTGTTTAGTCTCACAATAATCTAGCTTTAATATCTGTAACAAGATTCCATCGTTCACAACGTAAAACGGCGCGTCAGGTTAAGTCGAGCAACTTAAACTATTGCGAAATAATAGAATAGGAAAGATTTATTGTTAATTACGTATTAATTATAGTGGTATGTTATCTGTATGAAACATAGTCTTGATAAAAAAAAATTTCAGTAGTTAGATGAATGTATTTTCACTGACCTCCGTGAACCACCGGGTCGAGAAATGGCGAAATATTTGTCCTTTGCTAAAAGTGTGACTCGATTCGTGAGAAATCGCAGCTAAATCGTATCTTGTTAAATTTCTTCCAACCACTTGAAGTTTTTCAAATTTTCACCAAATTATTTTTAAAATATGTAGTTATGATGTAATTTTGCATGCTAATTGACGAGAATTGAATTCATTTTTTTCTAGAAATTAATAACAAAGTTACAAGCACTTAAAGTTATGTAATTTTAATTAATCAAAAGCCTCTATTGCCTATATATCGTGTGTTTATCTGCATTGCCATGGAGATAAATACACTCGAAACCTTTACGTGTTTCTCTCGACCTGCTAGAAATAGCAGGAAAGTTTTTATTAAATTACACCTCCTCGAGTTACGACTGAGTTCCGTTCCGACTGACAAGTTGTAAATCGATTTGGTCGTATGTCGGATTTATATTTTTGAACACTATTTTCATTCAAACGCAACTGATACTTGAAAGCAACTGAGCGAGAGACAGCGGCAGGCAATGGATGCCTGGGTCGGAGAGAGGCCTGCGTTGCCAGATGTTGGCATAGTTATCTTTCGCGCAGCTGCCCAACGTCCGAAAATCAATTTTTCATTTATTTATTTATGGATGGTCGTAAGTCGCATAGGCCGTAAGTCAAGGAGAAGGTGCATATAATAACATATAAAAAAAAGACAAAATGTACTTTCCACTAGTTGAATGATATTAATAACATAAAATAAGGTTAATCTCCATGGATTACATTCATTATTAATCTTACGAACCTCGAAACACTGAGCACCACAGATAGATACAAATATGTATTTTCTGCGAATCTTGTTAAATTTCTTTCAAACACCTTTCACTACCGCCACTACCACCACCAAAGTTTGTTTACAATTTTATTGTTAAAAAAGAAAGAAAGAACATATAATATCGATCTGTGGGACTTCGTACGTGTTTCGAGTGGGATAAGTTCGATAAAAGATTACATTTAAAATCTTGCTCGAATGGAACTTCATAGAACATGTTTGGAATACTTTTTATATCATATCTGCTGGATCTGGATTAACTTGGAGCTTAACGCACCAACTAGGCAGTTTTTTCTCAAATAACAAACCCCGCCAGCTTAAATAAAGGAGAAATATTAAAACAATGTACACACATACACACACACACACACACACTCTCTCTCTCTCTCTCTGTTTCTTATTTTTTTCTTTCTTCATTGCCCACAAGGGGCTAAACATAGAGGGGACAAACAAGGACAGACAAAGGGATTAAGTCGATATAAATATAGCTTTATCACGCTCAACGTGGCTCAGATGGCGTAGAAAGCCACAAAACTGCAGTTTTCGTCACGAGAGATTTTCTCGTGTAGACGTACAGGGCTAAATAGTACAAAAGTATACTAGTAGCAGACGAAAATCTCTCAGAAGCGTTAGTGGAATTACTAAATCGTTATTTCTGTGTCTTTGCGCATCATAAGTAGCAAGTATCCACTGTCAACCGCATACGTAAACAAATCTAGCCTCTTCTAATACAGAAATTCATTGCAAGCTGGTTAGAATTTCGCTATTGACGATCTAAGCATTCTGTATTTGTTGCTTAACGTGTATATATTATGTGAACGTGATTGCAAGCCAGACGCTCCGAAATATATCTATGGTAAACTTCATTAAAAAGATGATCTTTTAAGAAAAATGTTAATATACATAATGAAAGAATGGCTCATTGACGTGGGGTATTAGCTCAGGTGGTAGAGCGCTCGCTTAGCATGCGAGAGGTACCGGGATCGATGCCCGGATTCTCCAATATATATACGTTATACATAAACACTTTCTTTTTATGCACGTAATTGTTGAGTTTCATGTATACATGTGTGTGTGTGTGTGTGTTTAGGTTTGTGTGAGTGTGTATATTCACTGAGTGAAAACTCAGCGGCCAATGAAACGAAAAAACAAACATTCACTAATTCATACTTTTTGCCGAACCCTGGGACGTAAATAAACCAACACCGATCGACAAGTGGTGGTTGTGGTGAAGGCCAAGCACACGCGCGCGTCCGCTCAAATACACAAACACACACACACACACACTCCCATGTGTATGAGTGTGTGTATGTGTGCGTGTATTAATTTATTCAATGCTCGCTCTCAACACTAAATGCACCCTTATAACAGTTTGATCTTCACGAAGTTGGCTAAAAACTTCCTATATTTGAAGTATTTCGGCGGTAATGATAAATCACCGAATATAATACATAAAAACAAATTTACTAGAACTGAACCAAAAATGAGCAATAAAGACAAAAATAATGACAATTGGAGAATCCGGGCATCGATCCCGGTACCTCTCGCATGCTAAGCGAGCGCTCTACCATCTGAGCTAATTCCCCTGATACAGTGTCAAGCCTTTTAGTATTTAAATATATAAGCGTGAACTGATTACCCTGCTTGTTTTTTGGTGCTGTTCTTGAATGTGTTTTCTCTATTGTTTCAGTCGCTGGACTGCGGCAATGCTGGAGCAAGACTTTAAAGGATTTGCTCGACCAAATCAACCCCAGTACTTACCTTTTATGTTTAGTACGTAGTTTATCGTTTTTCTTTTGCCGAAGCGCTTGGTTGCGGGGACGTGAAAAAAAAAAAGCCCACA
>NC_068985.1:15178437-15179140 GCF_001194135.2 Octopus bimaculoides
ATATATATATATATAAAACACACACGTGTGTGTCTGTTTGTCCCACACTAGCGCTTGACAAGAGGTGTTGGTCTTTTTACGTCCCTGAAACGTGGCAGTTAAGCAATAGAGACTGACAGAATAAGTACCAGGTTTGAATAAAAATAATTCTACTAAAAATTCTTCAAGGCGGTGCTCCAGCATGGCCGCTGTCTAATTACTGAAGCAAGTAAAAAATAAAAGATATCAATCAATAACTGAATATATTTAGTAAAACAAAAGAATTGAACTCGAGGAAAATATTGTTATTGTAAGAACTGGAGAAATATGAAAAAAAATAAAAACAGCTTAAACATTATCGATTGGAGAATCCTGGTATCGATCCCGGTACCTCTCGCATGCTAAGCGAGCGCTCTACCATCTGAGCTAATTCCCCTGTTGACAACTGTGTCTTTAATATCTGTTAGTATTTGCATATTTAAACGTCGGCTGATTATGCCGTTTGCTTTTAGTCTTAACTGGATACGTTTCTACAAACGGGTCAACCGGGAGAGATGATTATATATTATACAAATGTTTATATGTATATCTACACGTTTACACATACATCACACACACACACACATACATATTCTTTTCTACTCAAAGCACATGGCCTGAAATTTTGGGGGAGGGGGCCAGTAGATTAAACCGACCCAGTACGTAACTGGTACTTAATTTATCG
>NC_068985.1:15179566-15179987 GCF_001194135.2 Octopus bimaculoides
GAATAACTTAGGGATTTCTTTTTTTTTTTTAAGAAGACTAAGAGAAAAAGATGTTTTATATGACACATTCTACCAGTGTTCCAAGTTTCAAAGTGTTTCGTTAAGAAAATACTGTGGCCCCACCTTTTAAAATAGATCCATTTATCGACCCCGAATGGCTAAAAGGCAAAGTCGACCTCAGCGGAATTCGAACTAGAACATAAAGACAGACGAAATACCGCTAAGCATTTCGCCTGTCGTGCTAACGTTTCTTATTTCTTTACTACCTACAAGGGGCTATACACAGAGGGGACAAACAAGGATAGACTAACGGATTAAGTCGATTACATGGACCCCAGTGCGTAACTGGTACTTAATTTATCGACCCCGAAAGGATGAAAGGCAAAGTCGACCTCGGCGGAACTTGAACTCAGAACGTAAG
>NC_068985.1:15180081-15181182 GCF_001194135.2 Octopus bimaculoides
TAACGGATTAAGTCGATTACATGGACCCCAGTGCGTAACTGGTACTTAATTTA
The DNA here is from genome assembly GCF_001194135.2 of Octopus bimaculoides. Classification (NCBI taxonomy): domain Eukaryota; kingdom Metazoa; phylum Mollusca; class Cephalopoda; order Octopoda; family Octopodidae; genus Octopus; species Octopus bimaculoides. Next base: position 15,180,135 of record NC_068985.1, read on the forward strand.
TCGACCCCGAAAGGATGAAAGGCAAAGTCGACCTCGGCGGAACTTGAACTCAGAACGTAAGGACAGACGAGATACCGCTTAGCATTTCGCCCGGCGCGCTAACGTTTCTGCCAGCTCACTGCCTTACACATATCTATATATTGTAAATAGACGCGAAACAATTATTTGTCTATCTGTACACGTGTACCGCGCGCGCGCGCGCGTGTATGTGCACCACTTCGATCCTTAAGATGTCGTCTAAAACATTGTTTTTTTGTTTTTTTTTTCTTACATGGTTTATGAATTTTCAGGTTGAAACACATTTGGCGCAAGCATGGCTGTGTGGTAAGACGCTTGCATCCCAACCACAGAGTTCCCGGTTCAGTCCCACTGCGTGGCACTTTGAGCAAGTATCTTCTACTATAGCCTTGAGCTGACCAAAGCCTTGTGAGTGGATTTGACACCTAAGTATGTCATTATTCAGTTTATTTCAAGATTTCTTGCTAGTAAAGAACCATTTTCTAACCTAGATTCCTTCATTGGAATTTCAACATCAGCAACAGGATATGTTTTTGTTTGTTTGTATGTATGTATGTATGATGTATGTGCAGATTTGTATGTTTTATGTATGTATTCTCATGCATATAGTAACATATCTAGACACGCTCATATATTCAAATCATAAACCTCTGGAAAGTTTTACAGACTTTTACAGTTCCAGTGATGGATTGGATCTGTAGTCTTCGAATTAGCTTTCTCCTTTCTGGTTTTGAGAAGCCTAATTTCTCAAGATTGGTATTTAGGCAGTGTGTTACATATCCCAGGACCTCAATAATTACACGTATAAACCTGAACTTGTAATCTGGATAGAGTAACTGTAGATTTCTCAATAGTTCAGAATAGTTGTTTTCCTTTTCATTGATCTTCAGCTTTATGTTAACATCCGCTGGGCAGCTAATTTCCACAACTGTGCACAGTTTCTCTTCTCTATCCCAAATCATTATATCAGGTCTGATGTGCTTACATTTTATCGAGACCTTCACTGTGACATTCCACCAGTATTCCTTTT
>NC_068985.1:15181606-15181988 GCF_001194135.2 Octopus bimaculoides
AAACGCATACCCTGCAAAGTGCGAAGTAGTAATCCGGCTATTGGTTCATGATAAACTGCTTTCATGATCGATGTTACTATCATCTCAGAGCGTTCTACTAACATATCCATGCATAATCTTCTGCTCATACAGGCTCATCCTTTCATCTGTTGATAGGTTGCGGTGGAGTTGTGCGACTTCTTTGGGCATGTATTTAAGGTTCCCAGACAAAGGGTGTTGCTCAAGGCGCTGCCTTCCAAGTCTTACGATGTTGTCAGTTTCAAGTATGCTAACTTGGTCAAGGGATGCACTTCGACACTTTGTGGTTAAAAGATGTTGCCGAATGGGTATGATGCATTCTGTATGTATGTATATATGTATGTATGTATGTATGTATGTATGT
>NC_068985.1:15182088-15189480 GCF_001194135.2 Octopus bimaculoides
AAAACATAAATGAAAACTGGCGCCCCCGTTTTAAAATAGATCCAAAAAAACAAAAGTAGCACTATTGGAGAAAGCCGACATTGATCCCGGTAGCTCTCGCATGCGAAACGAGCGCACTACCACTTCACCTCGATGTTTGTTATGCATATGAAAAGAAATCGCAGAATTTAAAAAGCATATGACAATGATATCAAGTAACAGACAACGAAATTAAAAAACAAAATTAGTTTCACTGGAGCATCCAGACATCGTTCCTGGTACCTTCCACATGCAAAGCAAGTGCTCTACCAACTAATTCTCCCGTTGCTGGCCATAGGTTTTATGTATATGAAAATTTAAAAAATAAACCGGAATTTCAAAAGTAAATGAAACAAAATTTATTAAATTAAAACGCAGCTTTCCTGAAGAATCTGGGAATCTATCCCTGTACCTCAGGAAGGCAAAGTGGGCGCTCTGCTCTCTCAACTATTTCCCCGGCGAACGAACGTTGGTTTTATTTTTTCATGTATAGAAAAATTTTCAAAAGATCCGTGAATTTCAAGAGTAAATGAAAATGAAATGAAACAAGAGACAAGATATGGAAACAAAACTAGTATTACTGGAGAATCTGTGGACTGTTCCCGGTACATATCGCATACAAAGTGAGCGACCAATATTCTGAGCTAATTCTATGCTGCATAAACATAGGTTTTGCTATGTATGTGAATATTTTTAAAAAGCCCAGGAAATTCAAAAGAAATTGAAAAAGATATCAAGTAATAAACAAGTTATTAAATACAAAACAACTCCAATGGAGAATCATAGAGTTGATACCGACACCTCTCACATGCAAAGCGGGTGTTCTACCATCTGAGTTCTTCCGACGGTTGGCGCTCCCAGGGGTATTGTACTGTATATGAAAATTAAATCAAAAATTTCCGGAATTCCAAAACTAATTGAAAACGAAATCAATTAATAGAAAAACTATTAAAATCAAAAATCAGCTGCGCTGGAGAACCCGGGTATCGATCCCGGTACCTCTCTTATGCAAAGCGAGCGCTCTACTAGCTGAGATAATTCCCCGTTGAACGTCTATGCACATTTGTTATGCATATGAAAAGTTGAAAACATACCCGGAATATCAAAACTGAATGAAATCAAGTTATAAGTAATTTATTAAAACGAAAATACAATTCAATGGAGAGTCTGGACATCGATCTCGATACCTCTCGCATGCAAAGCAAGCGCTCTATAATCTGAACTAATTCCCCGGTTACAGACCAGAGGTTTTTGTTTTGTATATGGAAATTTAAAAAAAAACTTGAATTAGAAATGTAAATGAAAATGAAATTAACTAATAGACAAGATATTATAAACAAAAAGTGGTTTCATGAAAGAATTCGGTTATCGATCTGGGTACCTTTCACAAACAAAGCGAGCGCTCTACCTTCTGAGATAATTACCTTCTGAGATAATTACCTGAGATAATTACCTTCGTATCATGTGCTTTTGTTTCGTATATGAAAATTTAAAATAATCCCGGAATTTCAAATCTAAATCAAAATGAAATCAAGTAATTGACACATTATTAAAAACGAAAGAAGCAAGCGCTCTTCCACCTCAGCTAATTTCCCGGTCACTACCTTCAGATGCTTGTTGTGCATAGGAAATGCTGAAAACAAACTCGGAATATCAAAAGCAAATGAAATCCTGTAATAGGCAAGTTATGAAAAACCAAGATTACTTCAACGGAGAACAGGGGAAACGACCTCGATAACCCTCGCATGCAAAACGAGAGTCTTACCACCTGTGCTAATTCCTCGGTGGGTGCTCATAACTTTTTGTGATATATATGAATTTTTTTTTTAAATCCCGAATTTCAAAACTCTTTTCTTTATTAACGAACATAAGTTTTTTTATGTGTATAAGAATTTTCAAGAAATCCGTGAATTTCAAAAGTAAATAAAAATGAAAAGAAACAAGAGGCAAGATATCCTTTTCTACTCTAGGCACAAGACTTGAATGTTTTTTTTTTTGTGGGGGTGGGGGGCAGTCGATTAGATCGACCTCAGTACGCAACTGGTACTTAATTTATCGACTCAGAGAGGATGAAAGGCAAAGTCGACCTCGGCGGAATTAGAACTCAGAACGTAAAGAGCATTTCGCCCGGCGTGCTAACGTTTCTTATTTCTTTATTGCCCACAAGGGGCTAAACATACAGGGGACAAACAATGACAGACAATGGGATTAAGTCGATTACATCGACCCCGGTGCGTAACTGGTACTTAATTTATCGACCCCGAAAGGATGAAGGGCAAAGTCGACCTCGGCGGAATTTGAACTCAGAAAGTAACGGCAGACGAAATACCGCTCAGCATTTCGCACGGCGAGCTAACGTTTCTGCCAGCTCACCGCCTTCAAGAGGTAAGATATCAAAACAAAAGTATTATGACTGGAGAATCCGTGGAATGATCCCGGTTCATATCGCATGCAAAGCGAGCGACCAATATTCTGAGCATATTCTATGCTGAGTAAACATATGTTTTGATATGTATATGGATATTTTTAAGAAGTCGCAGAAATTCAAAAGAAATTGAAAAAAGATATCAAGTATTAGACAAGTTATTAAAAGCAAAGCAGCTCCATTGGAGAATCATGGCATTGATACTGACACCTTTCACGTGCAAAAAGCACGCGTTCTACTGTCAGAGCTAATTCTTCAGTTGGCGCTCCCAGGCTATTGTTCTGCACATGAAAAACGAACTCGGAATTTCAAAACTAAGGGAAAATGAAAAGTATTAGACTAACTCTAAAAACAAAGAACCAACTTCATTGGAGAATCCGTGTATCGATCCCGGTACCTCTCGCATGCAAAGCGAGCGCGATACCATCTGAGCTAATTCCCCGGTCAGACGATCCTTATGTATATGAAAAGTTGAAAGCAAACCCAGAATATTAAAAGTAAGTGAAAACAAGTAATAGACAAGTTATTAAAAACTAAAAAAACTTCAATGATACTCGGATTCTCCTATGAAGCTATCTTTGTTTTTAATAACTTGTCTATTAAATGATTTCATTTACATTTGAAATTCGAGGTTTCTTTTAAATTTTTATGTATATAACAAAAACGTCGAGTCGGCAACCGGGGAATTAATTCAGGGTGTAGAGTGCTCGCTTTACATGCGAGAGGCAGCGAGATCGATTCTCGGTCTCTCCACTGAATTTTCTTTTGGTTTTCGTAACTTGTCTATTACTTGATTTCATTTAGTTTTGATATTCCGGCTTTGTTTCCAGCATTTCATATGCACCACAAACGTTCGAAGTCGCCGACAGGGGAATTAGCTCAGATGGTAGAGCGCTTGCTTAGCATGCGAGAGGTACCGGGATCGATACCCGGGTTCTCCAATGCAGCTTCTTTTCGTTTTAATAATTTGTTAATTACTCTTTTATTCTTTTACACTTTTACTTGTTTCAGTCATTTGATTGAGGCCATGCTGTAGCACTGCCTTTAGTCGAGCAAATCGACCTCAGGACTTATTCTTTGTAAGCCTAGTACTTATTCTATCGGTTCTTTTGCCGAACCGCTAAGTTACGGGGATGTAAACACACCAGCATCGGTTGCCAAGCGGTGTTGGGAGACAAACACAGACACACAAACACACACACAGACATATATATATTTACATATACCTATATACGATGGGTTTCTTTCAGTTTCCGTCTACCAAATCCACTCACACGGCTTTGGTCGGCCCGAGGCTATAGTAGAAGACACTTGCCCCCGGATTCTCCAACGAAGCGTATTTCGTTTTTAATAATTTGTCTATTACTTGATTTCATTTTCATTTAGTTTTGAAATTCTGAGATTTTCTTTTTAAATTTTCATTCATAACACAAAAACCGTTGGTCACTAATCGGGGAATTAGCTTACATATTACATGATATGATTTGCACTGTTTTGTAATTCCGGGTGTTTTATTAAATTTTGTAATAACTTGTCTGTTACTTGATTCCATTTAATTTTGATATTCCGGGTTTGTTTTCAACATTTCATATGCTCAACAAATGTTGTCAAACGCTATTCGAGGAATTAGCTCGGAAGTTAGAGCGCTTACTTTGCATGAGAGAGGTACCGGAATCGATCCCCGTATAATCCAATAAAGCGTCTTTTGATCTTTTTTCATAAATTATTTATATCTTATTTTCCTTTCATTTTGAAATTCCAGGATTTTTTTCAAATTTTCGTATAAGAAAAAACTATGGTTGCTAACTGGGTAATTATCTCAGATACTTTCGTATGCATAATAAATTCTGTCAGCGACCGGGTTCAGACAGTAGAGCGCTCGCTTTGCATGTGAGAGGTATCGGGATCGATAACCGGATTCTCCAATAAAGCTACTTTTGTTCTTAATAACTTGTCTATTATTGTAATTCATTTACATTTGAAATTCAAGTTTCATATATATAGCAAAAAGCTCCGATTCTTATCCGGGGAATTAGCTCAGTTGGTAGAGCGCTCGCTTTGCATGCGAGAGGTACCGGGATCGATACCCGGATTCTCCATTGCAGCTTCTTTTCATTTTTATTAATTTGTCTATTACTTGATTTCCTTTTCATTTAGTTTTGAAATTCTGAGATTTTCTTTTTAAATTTTCAAATATAGGCGCAGGAGAGGCTGTGTGATTCTGGGTTCAGTCCCACTGCGTGGCACCTTGGGCAAGTGTCTTCTACTATAGCCTCGGGCACACCAAAGTCTTGTGAGTTGATTTGGTAGACGGAAACTGAAAGAAGCCCGTCGTATATATATATATGTATATGTATATGTATATATGTGTGTTTGTGTGTGTTTGTGTGTCTGTGTTTGTCCCCCCCATCATCGATTGACAACCGATGCTGGTATGTTTACGTCCCCGTAACTTAGCGGTTCGGCAAAAGAGACCGATAGAATAAGTACTAGGCTTACAGAGAATAAGTCCTGGGGTCGATTTGCTCGACTAAAGGCGGTGCTCCAGCATGGCCGCAGTCAAATGACTGAAACAACTATAAGAGTAAAAGTATGAGCATATATCACAAAAACCGTTGGTTACTAATCGGTGAATTAGCTTACGTAGTAGAACGCTCGCATTGCATGAGAGAGGTACCTGAACGATACCCAGACCATCCAATGAAGCTACTTTCGTTTTTAATATCTCGTCTGCTACTTGATTTCATTTAGTTTTTCAATCCACTGGATTTTTTAAAAATTTATGTGTATAACAAAAGCCTGTAAACGCTGACCAGGTGGTAGAGTTCTCACCTTGCATGCGAGAGGTACCGCGATCGATACCCGGATTCTCCAATGAAGCTGCTTTTGATTTTAATAACTTCTATATTACTTTATTTCAATGAGTTTTGATATTCCGTGTTTGTTTTGAATTTCTCGTATGCACATGATACACATTGTGTCAATGACCGGGAAATTATCTCAGATGGTAGAATACTCGCTTTGCATTCGAGAGTTTCCGAGTTCAATACGCTTACTTTCCAATGAAGTTTCTTTTGCTTTTAATAACTTGCCTATAATTTGATTTCATTTTCATTTAGTTTTGAAATTCCGGGATATTTTGAAAATATTTCTTATACATAGAGAAATCCTTTATTCGCTAACCAGAGAATTATTTCAGATGGTAGGCCGATCACTTTGCACGTGGAAGGTACCGGGATCGACGTCCGCATTCTCCAATAATACTACTTTTGTTTTTAATAACTTGTCTATTACTTGATTTCATTTAGTTTTGATAGACTGGCTTTGTTTTCAACATTTTATATGCACAACAAACTTCCTAAATCGGCGATTGGGGAATTAGCTCAGATGGTAGAGCGCTCGCTTAGCATGCGAGAGATACCGGGATCGATACCCGGATTCTCCATTACAACTACTTTTGATTTAATTAATGCTCTTTCTACTATTTGATTCCTTTTACATTTATCTTGGAAATCCCGGGTTTTTAGGTGGTGGAACGCTTATCTTGTATTCTACAGGTACCGACATCGATGCTCGGGCTCTACAATGAATTGTCTTTTAGTATTAATAACTTGTCTATTACTTGATTTCATTTTCTTTTGGTATTCTCGGTTTGTATTAAACTCGTCATATGCACTCGATACGCATTCAATCTTTAAAGCGCTCGCTTTGCATGTTAAAGGTAACGGGATCGATATACGGTTTCTCCAATAAAGCTACTTTTGTTCTTAATAACTTGTTTATTGCTTTATTCCATTTTCATTTACATTTGAAATTCCGAGATTTTTTTTTTTTTTCATATACATAACAAAAACCTCTGGCCATTAACCGGGGAATTAGCTGTGTTTTACTAACATGCTTATTACTTCGTTTCATTTCTTCAGCCTTGAGTTGGTGAACTTTTTCCTTTTCCATATGAAAAGTAAAATAAGAATGGAGAGGAGATGCCTGTCGCACGGAATATTTCGGAAAAGATGGACGACTGTAGCAAGAATTTTGAGAGTGAATGAACCTGTTTGAGCGAGAAATCAAAGAGCCTACCAAAGGATTCAATAGTTGGAATGTGATTTCTGGTGTCTGTTACGTGCCTCACTTCATAATTGTTTTTTTCGTTCACTTTTGTTTTTCATCCGAATTTTATACTTATTTATCCTTGATTCTACAGGGCATCCACAAAGTCTGGGTACAGGGAGTAAATAAAATCGAAACATAAACAATTAAATATAAGAAATAATAATTTCTTAAAGTATGTGTTAATCCCTATGTACCCAGATTTTGTGGACACCCTGTATAATTATGTGTATCTTCATGTTGTTGTTCCATTTGTCCACCGACCCTTTGTCTGTCTTCGTATCGTCCACTATTTTTTTTACCTTTATGTTTAATAAAGAAAAGAGATTTGAAATACCGGGATTTTCTTTCTTTAATTTTCATGTACATGACAAAAACCTATAATCGCTAACCGGGAGATTCTCTCTCATGTGGTATGGCGCTCGCTTTGGATGCATGAGGGACAGGGGTCGATGCTCGGATTCTCCAATGAAGCTACTTCTGTTTTTAATAACTTGTTTATTACTTCATTTCATTTACTTTTGAAATTCCGGGTATTCTTTTTTATTTTCATATACATATAGGCGCAGGAGTGGCTGTGTGGTAAGTAGCTTGCTTACCAACCACATGGTTCCGGGTTCAGTCCCACTGCGTGGCATCTTGGGCAAGTGTCTTCTACTATAGCCTCGGGCCGACCAAAGCCTTGTGAATAGATTTGGTAGACAGAAACTGAAAGAAGCCCGTCGTATATATGTGTATGTATCTATATGTATGTGTGTGTATATGTTTGTGTGTCTGTGTTTGTCCCCCCAACTTCGCTTGACAACTGATGCTGGTGTGTTTACGTCCCCGTAACTTAG
>NC_068985.1:15189931-15191636 GCF_001194135.2 Octopus bimaculoides
GCCGGGATCGATGCTTGGATTCTTCAATAAATCTTTTGTTTTTAATATCTTCTGTGTTACTTGATTTCATTTCCATTTCCTCTTGAAATTCTGTAATTTCTTTAATCTTTATGTAAATAACAAAAACTGGTCGGTCCTAGCCGGTCTATTAGCTCAGTTGGTAAAGCTTTTGCATTGCATTCCTGAAGTAGCGTATTTGATGCTCGGATTTTCTAATAAAATGTTCGGATTTTCTAATAAAATCTTGTTATTTGAAAAACTGAAGCATTCAAGAACAAAAATTAAAAAAGAAGCAGGAAACTGAACGATATTACTTGGAGAATCCGGGCATCGATCCCGGTACCTCTCGCATGCTAAGCGAGCGCTCTACCATCTGAGCTAATTCCCCCAGATATGATTTGCAGTTTGGCATTTAAATATTTAAGTGTACCTTGCTCGTTTTCAATGTTATTGTTGGATATGCTTTACCTATTTTTTTCCCTTTATGTTTCATTTATTGAACTGAAGCCATACTGGAGCAGATCGTCCAGGATGAATTAGTCGAGCAGATCATTCCCCAGTATTCATCTTTTAATTCTGGTATTTATTTATTATTTTCTCTTGCCGAACCGCTAGATTACGGGAACGTGTAATAATCTCAAACTGATTATCAAGCGGTAATGGAGAACAAACACAAACTCAAGGACACACACATACACACACAAACGTACGAGCGCGCGAATATCGAACGATGATGAAAAGCAAACGGCATAATCAGCCCACGCTTTAATATTCAAATACTAACAGAGAAAGCGAATCATCCTTGGGGAATTAGCTCAGATGGTAGAGCGCTCGCTTAGCATGCGAGAAGTGCCGGGATCGATGCCCGGATTCTCCAAATGGAATACTTTAAATAGTATTTTTTTTTTATTGATTGATAATAATTGTTACAAGTCTCGAAATAACAGTCTTATTCTCGAGTTCATTCATTTGTTCTTTTTAATTTTTTTTTTTTTTTTGTTATATTTGAACATGCAATTTCATAAGCCCTGAAAAAGATTTAAATATTTTAGCCGATACATATACACACGCGCGTGTCCATGTACACACATAAACAAATAATAGTGTGTGTTTATTTACAATATGTAGACTTGTTTGTGTATGTAATGTGGGAGTATGTATGTATGTATGTATGTATGTATGTATGTATTTATGTCCAGACATGCAGGAAGTAAATAGACACCTTTAATTTTCAAAATCTTTTATCTAATCCGCAAAGCGAACAATTGAAATGTAATCGACAGGTAATACTACATAGTTTAGTACTTAGCTGACATTCCCTTTGCAGTTTTTAATTCAGAAACACTTTTTGGCATTGGACTAATGAGCATTGTGATTGTCTCATGTGGATGTTTTCTTCAGCTGTTTTGCAATGTCATAAGCCTTCGAACGGGGTTCGTTTTCCACAAATCTTCAAACAGCGAAGCTTCCTTTCCGAGGGCCCAGGTCGGCCGGGACGAGAATCTGTTGATTCTTTTCCTTGGCTTTTGAATTGCACAATAATTCTATTAACAGTAGCAAGAGGAATTTGAAGATTTTCGGCAATTTTTCGCTGGCTAAGACCAGCCTCAGATTGCCCAACAATACGACCTCTTTGAAAATCTGACAGTTCTGCTGAATTTTTTGTGCGTGGCATGGTTACTCTTCGCAGATGTTTAATATAATG
>NC_068985.1:15191896-15197784 GCF_001194135.2 Octopus bimaculoides
TATATATATATATATATATATATATATATATATATATATATATATATATATATATATATGTATAATTCACGAAAAATTAATTTGCCAAGGTGTCATTAATTCTATTATTATCAAAGGACATACTAAGTATGTCCTTTGATTAATTTCAATTTTAATTATATGTATGTATATATATATATATGTATACATGTATATGTATGTGTATATATATATTATGATTGACCGTTGACTGGACACTGTTCAATTTTTTTCTCCGTGCTTTTCTCCTTGTCTCCGTATTCTTTCTGTTGAAGAGCGTAGCTCGAAACGTCAAAGACTTTCCGTATTCCCGAGCGTCATACTAATACATCCTTTTGTTATTTACACCACCTGTCCTCGTCTGTTGTTGTTTTTTCGTATATTCTCCCATATATATATATAATATACACACATACACCCGACGTGAGACGCCTCTGCACCGAGGGATGCACCACTGTTGTACAGTATCTCAACGGTGAGAGATTGATGCGAGATGTGTCGAAACGATCGTTGTGAGCAATGAAGTTTCTCGTGTATTCCATTTTCTGTCTCTATCATTTTTTATATATGCGTATGTATATTATACATACATACAGGTACAGCGTAACTGTAAGGTTAAAAAGCTTTATAACCATGTGGTTTCAGATTCAGTCCCATAAAGAGTCAACCTGGGTGTCTTATATTATAGCCTCGGGCCGACCTGCGTTTTGGTAGACGGAAATTGTGAGGAAGCTCCTCGTATATATATTCGTGTGCGTGAGTGTTCGCGCGTGCGCGCGTGTCTGTATATGTCTGGGGCGCGTGTGTGTGGAGATGGGTGTATAGGTCTTTGAGTTTGATTTTGTTCTCCATCATCGCATGATATTCAGTTTCATTATTATTATACGTTCCTGTAACCTAGTGGTTCGGCAAAAGCAAAATGATAAATAAATACCAGAATTAAAAGATGACTACTGTGGACGGTCTGCCCGACTAAATCCTTTTAGGTGTTGCTCCAGCATGGCTTCAGTTCAATAACTGAAACAAGTAAAGGACAAAAATAAGTAAAACATATCCAACAGCAACATTGAAAACGAGCAGGGTAATCAGCCTACACTTAAATAATTAAATGTCAAAGTACAAAATATGTCTGGGGAATTAGCTCAGATGGTAGAGCGCTCGCTTAGCATGCGAGAGGTACCGGGATCGATGCCCGGATTCTCCAAGTAATATAATTCATTTTTCTGATTTTTTTTTCTTTTTAATTTTTGTTCCTGTATGTTTCAGTTTTTCAAATAGCAACATTACACAAGTTCAAAATTTGTTTTTACTGAATATATTCGGTTATTGATCATTTATGTAAACCCCGCAAATTCATAAACGCTGAAGGACTTCAAATACAGAATGTTTCAGCTGACATGGGGAATAATGGAGGCAATGCTGAAGACGCATTCAGCGTTGAGAGATGGCAAAAGCTGAGCACAGAATACACACCAGTATGTGTGTGTGTGTGAGTGTATGTATGTATGTGTGTGTGTGTGTGTGTGTGTGTGTGTGTGTGTGTGTGTGTGTGTGTGTGTGTGTGTGTGTGTGTGTGTGTGTGTGTGTGTGTGTGTGTGTGTGTGTGTGTACTTGTTCGTATGTATATATGTGTGTTGCTTGTGTGTGCGTGTGTTTGTCCACCATCACCACCACTACTTAATGACCTGAGTTGATTTATTTACGTCTCATTCAACAAGAGGTTCGGCAAAGGGAGTATGTAAGTGTTTATTTCGTCACCATAGCAACTGTGTTGTTACTCTATACGATGTATAATCTTTTACCTGTTAGTGGTTTCAGTCATTTGATCGCGGCTATACTGGAGCACCGCCTTGAAGGGTTTCAGTCGAACAAATATTCCCAACGACTTATTATTTTTCAAGACCTTGCATTTATACTCTCGGTCCTTTCTGCAGAAAGGCTAAGTTACGGGAACATAAACACACCAACACCAAACGTCAAGTGGTGGCAGGAGACAAAACAGACACAAAGACGCACACACATAGATGCATACATAGATATATAGATACATACATATATACGTGTGTGTGTGTGTGTGTGTGTGTGTGTGTGTATTCGACGAGCTTCTATTTTCCGTCTACCAAATCCACTCACCAGGCTTTGATCGGTCGAGGATATAATAGAATACACCTGCCCAATGTGCTACGCAGTAGGACTAAACCCAGAGCCATGTGGTTGTGAAGCAAGCTTCGTACCACACTCCTGCGCCTTGTAATATATATGTAATCAGACACGTGTTGCTGGTGATATTTTTCTTGCTCTGGACTTATCACTTTTCTTTTCTGACGAAGAGAAATGCTCGAAACGTCAAAAGACCCTCCCTTTTTTCGACCTTTATCGAACGTCAAACTAAATCATTCTATGTGTACGTCCCATTGTTGTTTTTCATGTTCGATCATTTGATTTTACTATATATATATATATATATATATATATATATATATATATATATATATATATATAACACTAGAGTTTTTATTTACAGTTTTCTTTTTTGTTCATTTCGATAGTAAAAACAAAAATAGCTTTATTGGAGAATCCATCTTAGCTAATTCACCTGTTAGTACTCTCCGCTGTCTGATATCTATATCAAAGTTAATAAAATCCCGGAATTTCAAAAGTAAGTGAAAGCAACAGACATGATATTTGAAATAAAAGTTACTTTATTGGAGAATCCGGGCATCGATCCCGCTACTTCTGTCAGGCAAAGGGTACGCTGTAACGTTTAAGCTAATATCCCTGTTGGTAAGCGCGTCTTTATATTATTTATATACTCTTTTACTCTTTTACTTGTTTCAGTCATTTGACTGTGGCCATGCTGGAGCACCGCCTTTAGCCGAGCAAATCGACCCCAGGACTTATTCTTTGTAAGTCTAGTACTTATTCTATCGGACTCTTTTGCCGAACCGCTAGGTTACGGAGACGTAAACACACCATCAGCGGTTGTCAAGCGATGGTTGGGGGACAAACACTGACACACAAACATATACACACACATACATATATATATATATATATATATATATATATATATATATATATATATATATATATATATATACATACATATATACGACAGGCTTCTTTCAGTTTCCGTCTACCGAATCCACTCACAAGTCTTTGGTCGGCCCGAGGCTATAGTAGAAGACACTTGCCCAAGGTGCCACGCAGTGGGTATGAACCCGGAACCATGTGGCTGGTAAGCAGGCTACATACCACACAGCCACTCCTACGCTTATATCATAATTTTTTTTTTCAATCCCGGATTTAACAATTAAAGTACATTTGTTGGAGTACATGTTATTAAAAATAAAAGTACATTTATTGAAGTATCCAACAGACTAGAAATGGTTAACATAAGTAGCTTTATTGCAATGTCCACGAACAAATACCGGTGCCCCTCGAATGCAAAGTGAGCTCGCTATCCTCTGAGCTAATGCACCGAATTGTGCTCATCGGTTTTGTTATTCTTTTACTTTTACTCTTTAATCTTTTACTTGTTTCAGCCAAGCAGCTGCGGTCATGCTGGAGCACCGAATATAAAACTTTTTTAAATCTCAGAATTTTCAAAGTAAATGAAAATGAAAGCAAGTAATGGATCATTGAAAACAAAAGTAGGTTTATTAGTGATGCATAAGTTTTTGTTTCAAATGGGATAGCCTAGTCTTAGATTTATACAAGGGTCGATAAAAGAAGTACCATTTGAGCACTAGCATCCATGCAATCGATTTACCTCCGCCAAAATTGTTGGCCTTGTGCCAAAATTTGAAACATGATAACTCAAACAAATATAGTAGAGTTAACAATATTATAAGATAATGTGGAGAATCCGGGTATCGATCCCGGTACCTCTCGCATGCGAAGCGAGCGCTCTACCATCTGAGCTAATTCCCCATCAACGATTGATTCTGTTTTCTTAATACTATATTAATAAATGCGCCAAGAGTTTATTAACAAATGCGTCGAGTTGGCAGAAACGTTAGCACGCCAGGCGAAATGCTTAGAAGTATTTCGTCTGTCTTTATCTTCTGAGTTCAAATGCTACCGAGGTCGACTTTGCCTTTCATCCTTTCGGGGTTGATTAAATAAGTACCAGTTACGCACTGGTTTCGGTATAATCGACTTAATCCGTTTGTTTGTCTCTACTGTGTGTAGCCCCTTGTGGGCAGTAAAGAATTAAGAATCGTTAGCTCACCGGGCAAAATGCTTAGCAATATTTCGTCTGTCTTTATCTTCTGAGTTCAAATGCTACCGAGGTCGACTTAGCCTTTCATTTTTCAAGGGACGATAAATGAAGAACTAGTTGAGCACTTGGGTCCATGTAATCGACCTACCCATCCCCCGAAATTGCTGGCCTTGTGTCAAAATTTGAAACATAATAACTAAGACAAATATATTAGAATTAGCAAAATGATTGGGTAATGTGGAGAATCCGGGTATCGATCCCGGTACCTCTCGCATGCAAAGCAAGCGCTCTACCATATGAGCTAATTCCCCATCTCTTACTGATTCGCCTTTTCTTATGTATTAATACTTTATTAATAAATGTGTTAATACTTCGTTAATAAACGTGGCGAGCTGACGGAATCGTTAGCACTTCGGGCAAAATGCTTAGTGGTCGAGGTCGACTTCGCCTTTCACCCTTCCGGGGTCAATAAAATATATGCTATTTGAGCTCTGGGGTCGATGTTATCGGCATAACCCGCCCTCAAAACTGCTGGCCTTGTGCCAAATTTGAGACCATTTATTAATATAGTATATATTTATTAATATAGTATTAAGAAAAGCTAAGTAACATCGTATGGGGAATTAGCTCAGATGGTAGAGCGCTCGCTTTGCATGCGAGAGGTACCGGGATCGATACCCGGATTCTCCAATCGTTTTGTTAGTTTTAATGTATTTGTTTTATTTATTATTGGCTACGGTTAGCATATTTTAGTATCGAATATATTCACTGAATGAGCAGCTTATTTCAAACTATAAGTTCATAAACCTTGCAAAACTTTGAATACAGAATGTTTTTTTAGTTGAGGTCGCGAGTATCGAGTTGAGAGGGAAGTGGCCATTCAAGACTGAGATTGAGTGAAGACTCAGCTTCGTATGAATGTGTACACACAGACACACGCATACACATACACACCCCCCCAAGTACAGATATCTAAACACCTATATATACTCATTTACATTATTTATGTGTGTGTATGTGTACGTGCGTATGTGTGTGTCTAGGACATCATAGGAACCCAGAAGACATCATAAAACTACAGAAAGACCTGAACGAAATCTACAAATGGATTACCAAAAATAACATGAAGTTCAATGCTATGAAATTTCAGGCACTCCACTATCGGTCCAACACCAGGCTAAAATCGGAATACACTGGACCAGAAGGTAATACGATCCCAGAGTCAGAGTCGGTGCGTGACCTGGGGGTTCACATGAGCAATGATGCAACATTCCATGTGCATATTGCCAGGATGGCAACACTGTGCAGGCGAGTGGCTGGATGGATTCTGAGGACATTCAGAAGCAGGAAAAGGGAAGCCCTACTACTCCTATGGAAGACTTTCGTTCTCGGCTGCTTGGACTACTGCTCCCAACTATGGTCCCCAGAGAGTGTGAAACAAACTGTGGAACTCGAAGCAATCCAGTGCCAGTACACAAAGAAGATTGACTCGATGTAAATGATGGGCTACTGGTAGAGGCTGAAGGAGCTGAGTCTCTATTCCTTGAAGAGGAGACGAGAGAGATATGCGGTGATATATATTTGGAAGATCTCGAAGGGTTTAGCTCCCAATTTTGGAATTGACAGCTATACCAATCCTCGAACT
>NC_068985.1:15197884-15199118 GCF_001194135.2 Octopus bimaculoides
CTATCTATCTATCTATCTATCTATCTATCTATCTATCTACCTGTCTATCAATGCGTTACTATCTATCTTTTGTATGTTTTTCTCCGTCGTTTTGCGTTGATGGCTGTCGGAATGAGCTTTCAACTGCTCTCGATAGGCCATAAAATTGTTGATATTTATCTGGGAAGCTCTATAAAAGTGAAAACGTATTGTCTTTTAATTCGCTTTATCACGCTTCGATGACTCTATGCTGGGACTCATAGACTAACGAGCAAACAGGTGACATATAAAACCATAACTGAAGGACGAAATATCGGAACGAAATAGAAATACTTCCTTCTTGTTGTTGTAGTTGAATATTTCAAGATTTATAGACCCATAACTCGCTACTTTGCGGTCGTCGTAAAAATATAACCGTTCAAAGGCGTGCTTTATTATTTTCGGTAGCCATTTTCAACACAACTGTTTGTCTACGTATTTGTTTTGAGTTTCATCTTCGTCTCTTAACTTAGTTGACATCGAAGAAGCTTTTAAAGTACCTTTCTTTTTCTTTGTCTTTTCGCTGTAGCCTGCTGCTAAAGAGAAGTTGTAAATTTAAAATCTAAACCCCGTTGAGCGAAAACATCATTGGAGATTTAATGTGAACGTCAAGACTTTTATTTTATATTATACTATCTGACTGAGTTTTAACATTTCTCTTAACGCAAGAGTAAGGCAAAATGTCTAACATTAAGACATTTGACTTCAGAGTCTGAAGTTCGCATCTTATCATTGGCGCTGATTTGTTTCTTGTTTCCCAAAAAAGAAAAGAAATAAAAGAGTTATTTTAGACAATCATGTGGGTTTTGAGCTGGGATTTCAAAAATTACTTATTCTACTTGTCTCGTTCCCTAGTTTCCTTTACTCGTATTTTATTTCATTGTGGAGGCGCAATGGCCCAGTGGTTAGGGGAGCGGACTCGCGGTCATAGGATCGCGGTTTCGATTCCCAGACCGAGCGTTGTGAGTGTTTATTGAGCGAAAACACCTTAAGCTCCACGAGGCTCTGGCAGGGTATAGTGGCGAACGCTGCTGTACACTTTCACAACAACTTTCTCTTACTCTTACTTCCTGTTTCTGTTGTGCCTGTAATTCAAAGGGTCAGCCTTGTCACACTGTGTCACGCTGAATATCCCCGAGAACTACGTTAAGGGTACACGTGTCTGTGGAGTGCTCAGCCACTTGCACGTTAATTTCACGGCAGCTGCGGTGACGTT
>NC_068985.1:15199430-15200918 GCF_001194135.2 Octopus bimaculoides
ATGGTTATAGTCGCGGGTAATGGCCGCCGTCTTGTTTCTGTTGGTTGCTATGGTAATACTAATGATAATAATGATGGTGATAGGGGTTGTGGTGGTGGGGGAGACGGTATTGCTGTTTAAGTTGTTGTCGCTGCTGTTCCTGCTGTTAACCTTCATCTCAGATCTGATTAAACAAAACCATGATCAAAGGTATTCCATTCATGACTATAATGATTTTCCTTCAGGCCTAGTGTATCTAGGAATACATTACAACAGGAGTCCTCAACCACCGGGCCCGAGACCAATACCGGGACGCACGAAAAGATTATGTATTATATATGTATTATCGAAATATTAATATTTCTAAGTCTCTCTAAAGGAGGCTACGGCAGCGGTACTGGATATTAATAGTTATCGCCAAACCAACGTGGCAGTCCAAAAAAATAGGACGAATGCTGCCGTTGATTTGATTAGCTCCAAGAGGCCATCGCTTCTGGCTATTAATATTTCCAAGTCTCTCTAAAGGAGACTATGGCAGCGGTACTTGATCAGTTAATAAACGGCAGCATTCGTCCTATGTTTTTGGACTGCCATGTTAGCTTGGCGATAGCTATTACTATATGTATTGTCGTTTAACTTTTACTGCATAAGCGCGTATAGTCATGTGAGGACCCTAGCTACTCCACTGTATGCAAGACACTGGGGATGCCATAATCCAACACGTTCTATGGATGTGATCTGAGGGATATTTGCCTGCTATTTCTAGCAAATTGAGAGACTATGTAAGACAACAGTTCTCAACTGAGATCCATGAAACCCTTTGGGATCCATATAAAATTTTGTTGTTAAAATTTCTCTAAAATAAATTTGGTTATACTTTTACAATATATTTTAATTTTAATTTCGTTTTTGGATTTGGTTTGTAAGATTCTTTATGTGAGTTCGTGTGTTGAAGCATATTCTATTGTCTGGAGAGAGTCATTCTCTTTTGGTGCCTTATAATTTAACACTCTCACCGGTAAAATTTACCGGTGAGTGAGTTAAATTATAAGGCATCAAATGAGAATGACTCTCCCCAGACACAACAAAATATTTAAAGCGATTTTAAATTCTCAAACGCAGGATAATGCTAATAATATAGCCTGAACAAGCTACAAAATAGGGGTAGCTTATCCTGTTGAGGCTATATTATTAGCATTATCCTGCGTTTGAGAATTTGAAATCACTTCTTTAACTTTCTAAGACATCTCAACGCTTCTAAAAGCAAACTTCGTTTGTTTGTTTACGTTTATCGTATTTTGAATTTAGAATATTCAAAGTTTTTTTTATACAATTCTCAATAATATTTAGTGATAACGATATAACAGGGTTTTTTTAAACATCAAATGCTTACGAGGGTCCACCCGACTAAAAGAGGAATGAAAGGGGTCCATAGGCAAAAATGGGGATCTTTTTTAAAACGGGGGCCACATTTTTCATTAACGAAACACTTTGAAACTTGGAACACTG
>NC_068985.1:15207228-15213003 GCF_001194135.2 Octopus bimaculoides
TGTGTGTGTGTGTGTGTGTATATATGTATATATATATACTAACACACACACAGAGACACACATACATGCATACATATATACATACATAGTAGTATCGATCATCAAAGCAGTTTATCATAGACGAATAGCCGGATCACTACCTCCCACTTTGGAGGGTATGCGTTTGCAATCCAGGAACAGGAAATATCAACCAAGTATCTGATGCACAAAAGGAATAGAAATGTAGGAAAAGCTGTAAAATCTGACAACCGATGCAGACTTTGTGGAGTGCACACCGAATATATCACTCACATCATAAGCAGTTGTCTGAAAATGTCATCATGGTATTATCTACCAATGAGACATGGCGTTGCAGCTAGAACAGTCTATGATGAAATCCGTCAAAAGGATAATCCCGAGGACAAAGAAATAAAAATCCACAATGTGGTAGAAGTCATAGCCACTGATAATAAAAAGGAATACTGGTAGAATGTCCCAGTGATTACCTCAATAAAATGCAAGCATAACAGACCTGATATAATGATTTGGGATAGAGAAGAAAAACTGTGCACATAACATAAAGCTGAAGATCAATGAAAAGGAAAACAACTATACTGAACTATTGAGAAATCTACAGTTACTCTATCCAGATTACAAGTTCAGATTTATACCTGTAACTACTGGGGCTCTGGAATATGTAACATACTGCCTAAATACCAATCTTGAGAAATTAGGCTTCTCAAAACCAGAAAGGAGAAAGCTAATTCGAAGACAACAGATCCAATCCATCACTGGAACTGTAAAAGTCTGTAAAACTTTTCAGGAGTTTATCGTTTAAATACATATGAGCATGTCTAGATATGTAACTATATGCATGATAATACATGCATAAAACATACAAATCTGCACATACATACATACCTACATACATACATACATACATACATACATACATACATGGCATCACGGTATCGACCAGACTATCAGATGTTGTTATACATCGCTGGTCATGATGCACTTCGCATCGTTTTACTTTCGAATGATGTCTCCCTGCTGGCAAGGTGTAGTCGGTCGTAGGGTCACTCATTTATAACTGAATAGAGTTTAGCAACGTGAAATGAAGTGTTTTGCTCAAGAACACAACGCGCAGCCGGTCTGAGAATCGAAACCACGACCTCGTGATCATGAGTGCAACACATCTAACTACGAGTCCATGCCGCCCGCGACGGAATAACTTTTCGATCAGGGGGAGTGCTGGCCTTTTCGCCAAGCCCGCATCATTCGAAAACTATCGTAATCATCAGATACTTTGCTCGAAAACTGGTGATCTCAGCCATTTTTTCTCTGCCTTTAGATCCCTTTTATTTCTAATTTTCTTCAGGTGGCCTCCCCACCACCGCCAATCATAGCCATTCGACGTTTAATGACTAGTTTTATAAAGACTTTTTCTCAAAATTCTTATTTTGCTTTTCACCCATTAACTTGTGTAGTTTGAAACTGTGTGAAATGTTAAAGAAACCTAGCTGTTTCTTGCAATAAAAAAAAAACGTCGCCCTTTCAAAGCCTAACCAGGTTTCCCGGTTTCCCGGTTTCTATGGCGTATGTGTTCCCCCCAGCTGGACGGGACGCCAGTCCATCGCAGCGTTACTCAAGAAACAGGAAGAAATAGAGAGAGAGAGAAAGTTAGGGCGAAAGAGTACAACAGGGGTCGCCACCACCTCCTGCCGGAGCCTCGTGGAGCTTTAGGTGTTTTCACTCAATAAACACACACAACACCCGGTCTGGGAACCGAAACTGCGATCCTCCGACCGCGAATCCGCTGCCCTAACCACTGGGCCATTGCGCCTCCACTCTTGCAATAAATACCAATACATAAATCTAACGCAACATTTTTCAGGGACCCCAATTTACTCTTTTGCTGCGTGGACTCCCAAATTTCTTATATGGATCACCGTTGAGAACCGCTACTCTAAAATGTGAGTATGTTGGGTTCTAACAACTGGTTATTAGTATGGCTATGCCTGAGCAAAATCATAGTACATGTGTGTGCGTGTATGTGTGTACGTGTGTGCGTATGTGTGCGTGTCTTTTATGTCATTTATGATTGAAGTCATTGTATTATAATACTATATCAATAGTATTTAATCTTCTCATATTTCAACAATTCTATATCACCTTTCACTCTTATTGTCAACTCGAACATTTACAAACGTGTCGAAGCGAAACACACAACTACAACATATCTACATGTCTAACTTTATTTATGAGTTAGCGGAGATAAACAAATACAACACACATCTATACACACCTACATACATACACACACACACGCACACACACACACACACACACACATATGCGTATACATATGAGTGTGTGTGTGTGTGTGTGTGCGTCTTTGTCAGGATGTCTATATTTCACAAGCGATCTATTAAATAAAACTTTCCTGTCAAATTGTTGACGCGTCAATGAGAACCTCAACAATAGTTTCAAGTAAAATCTATATCCAGGGCTTATATTTTAAAGATTTATAAGGATTAACTCGAATTATTTGTCCATCCTAAATATTTCTAACACTTACAGTTTTATAATGAATGTTCGTTTAGGGAAGATGTTTCTGTTACACTATATTGCAACAATTTGTATGTGTGTCTTGTCGCCATATTTATCTATTCCTTGTATCTCTTTTGCTCTCTGTCTCTCTTCATCTTTCTCCTTTCTTTTCCGTCCCCCATTCTCTGCTTCTTCTCCCTCACTTTGCACCCCTCTCTCTTCCTCGCTCTCTCTCTCTCTCTCTCTCTTTAATCTCTGTTTTATCTTCTCCCCTCTCTCTTTCTCTCTTTTTCTCTCCTTCCCCCTCTCTTCCTTTCTCTCTCCCTTTTGCTCCTTCTTTCTCTCTCTCTCTCTGTCTGTCTCTCTCTCTCTCTCTCTCTTCCTCTATCTTTCTGCTTTCTTTCACTCTCTCTTCCTCTCTCTGTTTATCTTCTCCCTTCTCTCTTTCTCTCTTTTTTTCTCTCCTTCCCCCTCTCTCCCTATCTCTCCCTCTTTCTCCTTTCTCTTTCTCCCTTCCAACCCTTCTTTCTCTCTCTCTTTCTTCCTCTCTCTTTCTTCTTTCTGTTCCACTCTCTCTTTCTCTCTTTCTCACTCTTTCTCTCTCCCTGTTTATCTTCTCCCCTCTCTCATTCTCTCTCTTTTTTTCTCCTTCCCTCTCTCTTCTCGCTCCTTCTTCTTCTCTCTCTATTTCACCTTCCGTCTATCTTCTTTTCATGCTCTCCTGCTCTATGTGGCTCTCTATCTCTTGCACACTCTGTCTCCTCTTTCTCTCTTAATCCATCAATTTATCTCTCTCATCTCTCCTCCCCCTCTCTCTCTCTCTCTCTCTCTTTCTCTCTCTCTCTCTTTCTCTCGCTCTCTTGTTCACCTTTTCTCTACAACCGGCTCTATCTCTTCCCATCTCTCCCCACCACACACCTGTTTCTTAAAGCATACCTGTCATTTATGATTAAAATCATTGTATTATAATATATCCACAGTATTTAATCTTCTCATATTTTAACAATTTCATATCGGCTTTCTCTCTCCCGACTGTCAACCTGAGGATTTACAAATGTCTCGAAGCGAAGCAACAGCTTTAAAATGTCTACGTGTCTAGCTTTATTTATGGGTGTTTTTAGACAAATACTGCCACACACAGAGAGAAGTGAGAAGGCGGGAGAAAGAAAGAAAGAAAGAAAGAAAGAAAGAAAGAAAGAAAGAAAGAGCAAGAGAAAGAGTGGCATATATAAGGAAAGATAGAGAAAGAATTTGGATAGCTAAGCCCACAGAGTATTTGAAATGTGGCTCGGGAGTCGGCAGTTCGTATCTGCTCACTGGTATTGTGTTAAGTTCTTGGGTCATCCGTAAATTATATTTGCCCTGGTTGAAAGAACATGGGTGAATCTTCGCCAGTGCAGACCACCACCGGACCCCGAAAGGGCAAAGAAAACAAAGTTGTCCTCGGCAAGATTTGAATGCAGTACGCTTAGAGTCAGAGAAATACAATAACGGCTCCGTCAAAATGCTGTTGATGAAAGCTCGCCTCACGAAATAGAAACTTAGTTTTTTCTAGCAGTAACAGCCAAATGTCATCGAGTTCCAGATCAGCCTCATCAGTCCCATGCATAATACCCATAGTGTTGGCTGTCGAGTGTCTAATATTGAGATGAGTTTGTAGAGTGTTTCGATAAATTTGATGATTGGGATCTTTTTTAAAACGGGGGCCACATTTTTCATTAATGTTTTACGTAGTGTTTTTGGTACCGAAAGACTTTCAAACTTCGTATACTTATCTATTTTGTGTTATAGAACAGAAAAATATTTTTGTATTCGAATTTATTTCATGTCAAAAATTGTCTTATTTCGATAATTTCAACCAATCACTGACAAGTATTCAGTTGTTTACATTTACTCCTTTGGCTGATTAAGCCATAGCTTCGTTTTATTTGCTTTTTTCTTTTTAAATTTGCTGTTTTACCCTAACCCTAACCCTAACCCCGATAGAATTGTTTCAGAATCGTTTGTTTATGTAGTCGGCACTTAATGTATATCGGCTGAATGGACGTCAGTGATTGGTTGAAATTACAGAAATACGACAACTTTAACATGGAATAACTTAGGGATTTCTTTTTTTTTTTTTAAGAAGACTAAGAGAAAAAGATGTTTTATATGACACATTCTACCAGTGTTCCAAGTTTCAAAGTGTTTCGTTAATGAAAAATGTGGCCCCCGTTTTAAAAAAGATCCGATGATTGTAAGCAGAAAGTTTATAACTGTAAGAAGAAAGTTCGCCCACATATAATGCTTAAATATTTGTTAGCTCACATCAGTAATACGATATCTAATCTCTCCTCTTCTAAAGAAATATTTGATGAAGCAGTCTCCTACTATAACAATGCCTAGCTGACAGTAGCTTCAAAGCTAAGATATATTATAACTATTCAAGTAAAAATATGAATCCTAAAAATAGACTTAGGAAAATGATATCACACACACGCCTTTCTCCGTAAATGCTAAGACTAATGTAGGCAAGAAATTCCGGTCTCTTTTACATAAGCACTTCCAAGTAAACCATAAGTACATGAAAACTTTTAATAAACACGCAGTTCAAATATCATACGGCTGCTGCCCAGTATTAAGAACATTGTCACGCATAGGCATCACCAAGAGCCCAGTTGTAACTGTGGAGATCCTGAAGCTTACCCACTTGACCAGGTGTTTATGATAAATTCCGTCTTCTATGAAGCAGAAGTCACAGCTACGCTTCAAGATAACCTAACAGAAAAGAAAAATTACATCGGTTCATGCAAAGGCGATTTCAAAAGATGTTATGCAAGCCACCAGTCTTCTTTCGGCACATCGACAAAAGTAAAGCCACTAAGTTGGTGAGCCACGTAACTGGGTTTGTAGTCAATCAGAGATCTGCTTTGTTAGAGTTTGCAGTGCTGATCTTGTTAAATTTCTTCCACTCACGTGATGTATTTCAAATTTTTATCCGAATATCATACCAAAGATGTAGTTTTACATATACTGATGGCCAAAATCGCATTCATTTTTTCCTAGAAATTAAATAATAAAGAAGTTACGTCAGAGTAGAAAATTTGAAAAAAGTCTGGCCAAAATTTAAAATACTTCAAGTGGTTGGAAGAATTTTTGCAAGATCCGACGATCACATCGAAATAAAATCCTGACTTTTAGAACAGCAATCGATTTTTTTTAAATAACCATAACCACCACTACCATAATGACTGCAGTAACAAT
>NC_068985.1:15214364-15215134 GCF_001194135.2 Octopus bimaculoides
AATAATAATAATAATAATAATAATAATAATAATAATAATAATAATAATAATAATAATAATAATAAGAAGAAGAAGAAGAAGAAGAAGAAGAAGAAGAAGAAGAAGAAGAAGAAGAAGAAGAAGAAGAATGATAATAATAGGAGCAATAGCAACTATAATACTAGTCCCCATTCGCTACCCTAGACCCAACCACCAACCACGGTCTACAACAACAGGAACTGCTATATGTCAACAATAACATTTTAATCCAGCACCACCCTCCTAACTAATGCTACAATACTTATCAACGTTAGCAGCCCACATTTCACACTCAGATTCCACGCGCACAAATACCACACTTAAACACAACTAGCCATAACTGCGTCTTCGTTATCCCGTTACTTACGAAATTACTAACTCCCCCTTACGCTATCTACACTCCAACTACACAAGTCAAACCCGTCACATATCATTAAAGTAGTAGTAGCAGCACCACCACCATTATTTGAAACTGCAATGTCTTTCTTTAGGGCGCCACCACATCACCGCCTATAGCGGTGGCGATTTAAAGACAGAAAACAATCGACGCCATTTTACCTACGAAGCAAACGCACGTGCTCTGCACACGTGTTCTTTCGCAGCTAAAAACGGCAGCAAGAATTGCATTGGCCTTTAGCCTCTCTTCAAGCTTCATCGCACAGCTAGCTACACCCACTTCCATACACACACATACGCACGCACGCACACAGACTCGCACACACGCGCACACATACACGCACGCACGCACGCAC
>NC_068985.1:15216772-15217547 GCF_001194135.2 Octopus bimaculoides
GATAAGGGTGCACCAGGCACATGCATCACAACCATATGTGCGCGACATGGTGATCTCATATCAAGATAAGCAGTGCATGACCTTGCGGGTGGGGCCCAGTTAGAATTTTCTTCAGGTCGAGTAGCCCATCCCGCTCAAAAGGTCCCTGAATAAGGGGTGTTTAAGGATGATGGACAAAAGCCATGAGAACTACTGCCTGGTACTGCATCAGGGCATACAACTGACAAGCAAATCTGTGGTATTGAGCAGAATATTTGCTGTAGCCCATCTTTTATACCAAGACAAAACAATGTACATGATAACACTTCCAGTCAGTTAAGATCAGAAGCCATGAGAGTCACTGCCTGGTACTGCATCAAGGCATTATTATTATTATTATTATTATTATTATTATTATTATTATTATTATTATTATTATTATTATTATTATTATTGACTTCGCACTGTATACAATATCGTGAGTTTGTTGATGAAGATATTGTAATACATCTAGATTGTACGGCATTTCAAAGGTTTTCAGATGCTTTTTCAGATTGGATGGTATTGAACCCAATCCTCCGATGACAATAGGGATAACCTTAGCAATCCCAGTTCTCGGGCCTCTATATCACAAACATACACACACACACGCATATGTGTGTGTGTGTGTGTGTGTGTGTGTGTGTGTGTGGTAAGTAGCTTGCTTACCAACCACATGGTTCCGTGTTCAGTCCCATTGCATGGCACCATGGGCAAGTGTCTTCTACTATAGCCTCGGGCCGACCAAAGCCTTCTG
>NC_068985.1:15217557-15220674 GCF_001194135.2 Octopus bimaculoides
AAACTGAAAGAAGCCCGTCGTATATATGTATATATGTATGTATGTGTGTATATATGTATAATTATGCACCAATCCAATACACACACACACACACACACACACACACATATATATATATATATATATGTGTGTGTGTGTGTGTGTATGTATAGATGTATGTATATAACTATGTGTGTGTTTATATTTGCATTAGTCCCCACACACACACACACGCACAAACCGCTTAAGAACCGGCATTGGTTTGTTCACGTCACTATAATTTAGCTCTTCGACAACAAAGACCAATAGAATAAGTATCATCTTTAAAAATAGACAAACAACAAGGTTCGATTTGTTCTACTAAACACTTACAGGCGGTGCCCTAGAATGACCGCAGTCCAGTGCCTGAAACAATTAAACGATTTATCGATTCCTAGGGAATGACTGGAATATTTTTGACCAAAGGTCGGCATAATCAGAGTTTATCTGGGACTAAGCAAAAACAACAAGAATATCACAAATCAATATCTACCATCCTTTTTTCTGAGTTCAATTCTTTCTGTTCTCTTTCTCTTGCCTCCTCTCTGTCTACTAGACTCTTTTTCTTTCTCTTTCTCTATCCTTTTCCCTCTGCTAGCATTTCATAGCCTCTTTCCCCCTACACAACCTTGTTTTCGTTATTTGCTCTTTTCATTTATTTTTTCATTGATTTTTCTCAATTCTTTTGTGAAACAGGGTGTGCGCATGTATGTCTTTCTTTGTTTTTAAATGTTAATGAAAATAACCATAAAAAATTTATTAATAAAAGGCGCCCGCTTCTTTCACAAAGCACGTGCACCCGTACACTGCACCACACACACAAACACACACACACACATTTATATATTTATATAGGAATTAGAATGCGGAACTTGATTTAACCACAGAATCTATTAAAACCATACACCAGCAAGTCTATCACTCTAATCTCTCCGCCTACACACACATACATACATACATACATACATACATACATACATACATACATACATACATACATACATAGAGGAACATTCAAAACTTCTGCCAAGTGTAAACATAACAGGTCAGATATTGTTCTTCCGGACAGATAAGGAAAAGTATGTACAGTCATAGAGGTCAGCTGCCCTGATAATGTGAATATCTCCATGAAAATCAAAGAGAAAATCGACAACTACGGACAGCTACCTCGAAACATCCAGCTTCTATATCCAGATCATAAATTCACATTTGTTCCAATAATCCTTTCTACTAAAAGCACAAAGCCTGAAATTTGGGGGGACGGGGTTAGTCGATTAGATCGACCCCAGTACGTAACTGGTACTTAATTTATCGATCCCGAAAGGATGAAAGGCAAAGTCGACCCCGGCGGAATTTGAACGTAGCGACGTACGAAATGCCTCTAAGCATTTCGTCCAGCGCGTTAACGATTCTTCCAGCTCGCCAATTGGTTGACTTGGTTTTGTGATTCTAGCGAGGGTTTTCGGAAAAAGACATCAACCAGCTAATTCATACATTACAAATACAATCTAGAAGTGGAACGATAAAAATATGCAAGACTCTTCTCAAGTTTAAAATGTGACGTGGTTTTCGTTATCTATTTTCCAGCGACAGACCTTTGTATCTTTGTCAGAAGAATTTAAGGAATTAAAAACAGAAAATAACACGCACGTACATACATACATACATACATACAAGAAAGTGGCTCTGCAACCACGTGGCTTCGAATTCTGCCCCACTATGCGGCACCTTAGGCAAGTGTTTTTTCTTTTTTTTTTACTATATCCCCTAGCCGACCAATGCCTGGTGAGTGAACTTGGTTGACGAAAACTGTATGGAAGCCCAAACTGTACATATGTGTGTGCGCGCGCGCGTGTCTGACGTGTGTGTATGTGTGTGCCCGTGTGTGTGCGTGTAAGTTTGATATGTGTGTATGTTTATGTGCATATAGATGTTTGTGTCTTCGTGTCTGTGTTTGTTCTCCTCCCCAATACCGCTTGATAACCGGTGTTGGTTTGTTTATAACTTAGCTGTTCGGCGAAAGAGGCCGACAGAAAAAGAAGCAGACCTTTAAAAAAATAAGTACTGGGGTCGATCTATTCGACCAAAAATCTCCAGCATGACCGCAGCCCAACGACTGGAGCAATTAAAAAGAGATGGCTCATTTTTGTTGGAATTACGCAAATTACGCTACAAACGTTTTCTACTCTTTTTTGTAAAAGTCTAAGTTCTTTGACTATTAGAGATAATCTCAGATTATTGTAATGCTGATGAGGACTAGTGAGCTAGAAACACATGCCATCTTTGTCCTCTTGTCTGCAAACAATAAGTCTGTCCTTTCCTTAATACCATGTCAGTTTTGGAGAATTCTTGAATCTTGAGATTATTTCACCTTCTTAAGTGGAGATGGTCATATCGATGTTTGATAATTATGACTCATCTTCTAGAGGCAAAGATAATTTTAAGGAATCAAGAATTTTGTTGTATGGTATTTGACAAATAGGCGCGGGCGTGGCTGTGTGGTAAGAAGCTTGCTTTCCAACCACATGGTTTCAGCAGGTTCAGTCCCACTGCGTAGCACCTTGGGCAAGTGTCTTCTAATAAAGCCTCGGGACGTCCAAAGCCTGTGAATTGATTCGGTGGACGGAAACTGAAAGAAGCCCGTAATATATATGTGTGCGTGGGAGTGTCTATGTATGTGTGTATATGTCTGAGTGTGTGTGTAAATATTTGTGTCTCCGTTGTTCCCCTCCATCACTTGACAACCGATGTCGGTGTGTTTACGTCCCCGTAACTTACAGGTTCGACAAAAGAAACCGATAGAATAAGTATTAGGCTTACAAAGAATAAGTCCTAGGATCGATTTCTTCAACGAAAAAAAAAAACCTTTAAGGCGGTGCTCTAGCATGGCCGCAGTCAAATGACTAAAACAAGTAACATTAACAATAAAATATTTGTAGCTGTATTTGTCTCTGTTATTCAAATATATAGCTCTTGCCACATCGAGTTATTTGTCTTTGTTCATTTTTATTTGAATTATACACGTTACATACACCATTGCTGTTTTCTACTCTCTGTACACTCACTCATACACACGCACGCACACACGCACACACACAC
>NC_068985.1:15220684-15224597 GCF_001194135.2 Octopus bimaculoides
ATGAAACGTGAATTGCGTCGGAGCACAGCTCTCAACGCATGTTACAATATTACACAATGAGAAAGCGGCGAACAGGCAGAAGCGTCAGCGCGCCGGGCGAAATGCTTAACAGTATTTCGTCTGCCGTTACGTTCTGAGTTCCAATTCCGCCGAGGTCGACTTTGCCTTTCATCCTTTCGGGGTCAATTAAATAAGTACCAGTTACGCACTGGGGTCGATGTAATCGACTTAATCTCTTTGTCCTTGTTTATCCCCTGTATGTTTAGCCCCTTGTGGGCAGTAAGGAAATCAGAAATGTTAGCACGCCGGGCGAAATGCTTAGCGGTATTTCGTCTGTCTTTACGTTCTGAGTTCAAATTCCGACGAGGTCGACTTTGCCTTTCATATGTATGTATAGATGTGTATATATAACTATGTGTGGCTTTATATTTGCGTTAGTCCCCACACGTGCAACACCGCTTGAGAAACATTAGAGCAGTAATATATTTTTAGGAAGTCAAATGTTACGGCCGGTCACAGAGTGACCATTTGAGTCTGACCAGTTACCTGTACTGCTAAATACTTTATAGATGGAAAACCAATGGTCATATTAATTAATATATGACTAATTACCAGATTTTATAATATTTTACCCATTGCCCATGTTCTCATACTGAATATATAAGACGCAGTAAATATTTTCTGCGGATATATTCCTGGAATTAGCGCGCCAAAACGAAGACTTTTGAATTTTACCATTAAGCTGTAATTAGCAGAACCATATGCACGCGCACCAATGGCGGTGGGCAACTCTGTATACGATTCTGATGATTGCAGCTAAATTACAAATCAGGCTGATGAGGAATAGACAAATGGTAAGAATTTGTTAAATCCGAAACTAGTTCCTGTTTAATAATGCTTTTTTAGGTGATTTTAAATGTCTTGCCCGCTCACGTTTTTGGTATGCTGCTATATTTCATGTTGAGAACAATTTAGGTCTTAATAGACACAAGATGTGATCTATTTCTAGCGCATTAATTGTCCACGTTAGTGGTCGACGTTATTTTTTGAAAAATGTACCTTAATCCCCTGAGATTGCAGACAATATTTCTGAATCTCTTTGATTTTTTAGATGTGCTGGCCTCCTGATAATTAATCGATATTAATTAATATATGACTAATTGCCAGATTAGATAGATAGATAGATAGATAGATAGATAGATAGATAGATAGATAGATAGATAGATAGATAGATAGATAGAGGCGGGGATCTGGCAGAAATGTTAGCACGTCGGACGAAATGCTTAGCGATATTTCGTTTGTCTTTACGTTCTGAGTTCAAATTCCGACGAGGTCGACTTTGCCTTCCATCCTTTCGGGGTCGATAAATTAAGTACCAGTTGCGTACTGGGGTCAACTGGATCCCTACCCCAAATTTTCGGACCTTGTGCCTAGAGTAGAAAAGAATGTTACACAAATGGCAAAGGGTAAAAAACCCCTTCGGTCATCGAGATCGCACGTAGAAAGTTTCCTTCCGAGGCACAAGTCCAGGCAAGGTTGTTCAATGGAAGAGCAGCAGTCGCCCACACATACCAGCCTCCACTCTCCACACCATTGATGTTATCCAAGGGAAAAGCAAAGGGGCCGATACAGCTTGGCATCAATGACGTCGCAACTCATTTGTACAGCTAAGTTAACTGGAGCAACGTGAAATGAAGTGTCTTGCTCAAGAACACAGCACACAGCCTGGTCCAGGAATCGAATTCACTATCTCATGATTATGAGCCCGACACTCTAACCACTGAACCATGTGCCCTCAATGTTACTTACAGAGTTATATATGAGGGCGCGTGACTTAGTGATTAGGGGGTAACAGGATCACGATCACGAAGGTCATGAGTTCAATTCCCGGCGGCGCGTTGTGTCTTTGAGCAAGACACTTTATCTAACGTTGCTGGAAAAAAATGAGTGGTACCTATATTTCAAAGGGCCAGTCTTAGCACATTCAGTGTCACGCTGAATCTCCCTGAGAACTACGTTAAGGGTACACATGTCTGTGGAGATCTCAGCCACTTGCACGGTAATTTCACGAGCAGGTTGTTCCATTGATCGTATCAACTGGGACCTCGTCGTCGTAAGCGACGGAGTGCCAGTTATGTATATATATATATATATATATATATATATATATATATATATATATATATATATATATATATATATAGTTAAAAAACATATATCAGAAAGCAACAGACTAAAAAATAGAGCAGTAATTATTACAACAAAATTTTATATAGAGTTACCGAAGGTTTCGCGCCCACAAAACCGAAGCCTTGTGGACAGCTCGTCAGACTCTAAACATACTCGCACACGCGTGCGCAATTTTTAACATATATAAAAGAGATAAATTATTTTTTCATCTCTTGCATAACGATCGTTTGATTTTATTATTATATGTTATACGACTCCAAGCCATTTTAAGTTACCTTGTCCTTACGTCATTTACGCGGATACTCTAACAAGCATTTAGGGTGGTTCGTTACACTGGAACCAAGTCGATAAATTCTAGTAATGTGCATCTTTTCTAAGAGTATGAGAAGTATACATCCATGCATACATGCATACATACACACACATTCACATACATACATGCATGCTTACACACATACATACATGCATGCATACATACATACATACATACACACTACATACACACATACATATATGCATACAAACACACATACATACATCTATACATACCAAAACAGAAACACATACACATAGACATGCACGCACACACACCAATACATACACACACACATACATACATACACACATACATACATGCATACATATACACATACATACATACATACTTATTTGCCTATAATGAGATCTCAGTATAGCCACATACAGTGGGACAAAGCCGATGCATACACGCAGTCTTATATGCGCGCGCGCGCGTGTGTGTGAAAAAGAAAGAAATAGGAAAATGGATGATTACATATAGAGAGAGAGAGCATCAGTTAGGGTCATAGAGAGAGAAATAAAGAGAGAGAGAGAATGAGAGAGAGCGTTTGTGTGTTATTGTGTGTATTTGTGTACGTGTGTGTGTACGTAATTGACAAAGAAGAAGAAGAAGAAGAAGAAGAAGAAGAAGAAGAAGAAGAAGAAGAAGAAGAAGAAGAAGAAGAAAATGTTGGAGGAGGCAGAAGTAAGAGATTACGTAGTCATGTATGTAGACAGACAGACAGATGAATAGATAGGCACATAGAGAGAGAGAGGGAGAGCGAGAGAGGGAGAGAGATAGACAGAGAGAGAGAGTAATAGAGAGACAGGGGGAGAGAGGGAGAGAGAGAGAGAAAGAAGGGAACTGAGAGAGAGGATAAAGGGTACGGCAAAACAAAACAATAAATAAAAGGCAGAACGGGAGAAAAAGGAAATACAAAAGGAGAGGGGTAAGAAGGGGTTCAGTAGCAGAATACGAGTCAAGGATATAATAAAATAAGGCCCAATTGTTTATTCCACAGTTTTACCACAGAATAAGGCAACCAAGGCTGGCTAAAACCGCAAAGGTTTGATTTCTTTGACCCTGTGAATACATTAAACCGCGCGACACTGACCTCTGCTCAATTCATTTACATAATATTATTTTATTTAATGTTTGTCTGTGTGTTTGTGTGAAAAGGCAGGTGTTTGCCTAAACCTTCAAATTTTCTTAATACTCTTCCGCTTTTTTATATTCTAATCTTTTATCTTACTCTCGCGCATATTTATTCATTTGATTATTGACTATAAAAATTATAAACTTCAAGAAGAATGTAAACAGAATTTGTTGACTCGTCTTTCACTCTCTCTCTCTCTCTCTATCTCTCTCTCTCTCTCTCTCTCTATCTATCTATCTATCTATCTATCTTTCTATCTTTCTATATAT
>NC_068985.1:15231875-15235120 GCF_001194135.2 Octopus bimaculoides
TATATATATATATATATATATATATATGTATGTATGTATGTATATATATATGCGTGAATATATTTACCACTTAAATGTGGCTAACCGCTAAGGGTTGCTTGTAGTCCCAGGAGGACACCTCCTCCAGCTGGCTATTGACACTTTTTGTGCCCTATCAGTATTTGCAAAAGGAAGCCACCCTTCCCATCTTTGACCTGACGTGATACGCACGGACCCGGGTTACTAGGTATTTACCGGTCATCAGCGCACGACAATCACCGGTCATCGATGCGAAGGGGTGTCAATGCAAATACATATATCCTTATATCACATATAAAGTGGAGAATATACTTCACGTTGTTCCGGGATCAGTCCCACTGCGTGGCACCTTGGGCAAGTGTCTTCTACTAATCGACCCCAGGACTTATTCTTTGTTAGCCGAGTGCTTATTCTATCGGTCTCTTTTGCCGAACCGCTAAGTTACGGGGACGTAAACACATCAGCATCGGTTGTCAAGCGATGTTGGGGGGACAAACACAGACACACAAACACACACACACACACACACACACACAGATATATATACGACAGGCTTCTTTCACTTTCCGTCTACCAAATTCACTCACAAGGTTTTGGTGGGCCCAAGGCTGAACCTGGAACCATGTGGTTGGTAAGCAAGCTACTTACCGCACAGCAACCCTTAATTATTTGTCTCTAATATTTCCAGAACCCTTTGAATAACAGCCTGCTGTGTCTCCCTCGTGTGTAATGTTTGATTTTTTTCAAGTAATTCTTTACCAATCTCCAAAGTTGCTGTAATTATATGAGACATATAAATTTGACGATTTTTAAGTCCTTTCTTTTTTTTTTTCAGGAACTGGTTGATATATTGATGAACAGTCGACGGTGTTGGAGAGCATGAAGATTAAGGCTGTAACTGTGAAAAAGTTAGGTGGCATGGAGGACGGGAAGCCAGTTGAATACTGGAAAAGAGTTACCTCCATTACGATGATTCCCACTGGGTATCAAAATGCCATCATTACTGTGGCTCAATGATCTGTGAACAATATAAAGACTGTAAGACGTGATATAGACACCTTCAACAAAGACTACGGCGCCATGATCAACGTATGTGATGTGAGGATATGACAATGTGATGTGAGGATATGACAATGTGATGTGAGGATATGACAATGTGATGTGAGGATAACTTGGGCGTGATTGCCTTGTCTTTATAGTTTTGTGAACAAGTGCTGGAGCGATTTCTCCTTCAGTGTGAGGAAATAAGAGGATCCTATTTTTTCATTTATTCCCATAATTAATTTTGTAGTTTAAATTTTTTTTTTCCAATTGGATGGTTGTATATTTTTCAATCCTTTTGTTGTTAAATAAAATTGAATAAAAGAATAAAATTGTTTATTCTTGCAACAGACACGTCTATAACCAGGATTTCAAATATATTAATTTAGTCACTCTTACGTACATCTGTATGTGTGTGCGTGTGAGAGAGAGAGAGAAAGAAAGAGAGAGAGAGAGAGAGAGAGAGAGAGAGAGAGAGACAGACAGACAGACAGAGAGAGAGAGACAGAGAGAGAGAGACAGACAGACAGAGACAGACAGACAGACAGACAGACAGACAGACAGACAGACAGAGATGGGTCATAATAAGAATAGTAATGAAGAAAATCCTGATAATGGGTTCAGAAATTTTACGGTATCAAACAATTTGCAAGTTACTCGAAAACTATTTTAAAAAATTCATTATTTGTTAAAAATGACAAAAACGGAACACAGCCGTATTTTCAGTACATGCCAAAGAAAACATGTATTGATATATGTATACATGCATATATATGTATATATGTATAAGTATATTGTTATATATTCAGATACACATATACAGTGTGTGTATTGGGGGTGGGGAGAAGCCTAATTTCTCAAGATTGATATTTAGGCAGTATCTTACATATCCCATTGCCGCAATAATTACAGGTATAAACCTGAAGTTGTAATCTGCATAGAGTAACTGCAGATTTCTCAATAGGTCAGCGTAGATATTCTCTCTTCGATAAATTAAGTACCAGTTGCGTACTGGGGTCGATCTAATCGACTGGCGCCCTCCCCCTAAATTTCGGGCCTTGTGCCTAGAGTAGAAAAGAATATTATTAACTGATTATAAGGCGGCGAGCTGGCAGAAACGTTAGCACGCCGGGCGAAATGCTTAGCGGTTTTTCGTCTGTCATTACGTTCTGAGTTCAAATTCCGCCGAGGTTGACTTTGCCTTTCATCCTTTCGGGGTCGATAAATTAAGTACCAGTTACGCACTGGGGTCGATGTAATCGACTTAATCCGTTCGTCTGTTCTTGTTTGCTCCCTCTATGTTTAGCTCCTTGTGGGCAATAACGAAATAGGTATTTCTCCCGTCGCTACTTTCTGAGTTCAAATTCTGCCAAGGGCAACTTTGCCTTTCAACCTTTCGAAGTCGATAAAATAAGTACCAGCTAGAAACGCTGGGATCGATGTAATCGATTCATTCCTTCTCCCAAAATGGCTGCCCTTGTGGGAAAATTTGAAACCATTATTAACTAATTATATAAGGCGGTGAGCTGACAGAATCGTTAGCACGCCTGGCAAAATGCTTAACGGCATTTCGTCCGTTCTTACGCTCTGAGTTCAAATTCCGCAGAAGCCGACTTCGCATTTCATCCCTTCGGCATCGATTTAATAAGTACCAGTTGAACACTGGGGTTGATGCACTCGGTTTACTCCCGCCCTAAATATTGCTGGCCTTGTGCCAAATTTTGAAATCATTATTATTAACTGATTACTCTTAGCCTTTAGATTATGATGCCTGGAATGTGAACTGAATCGTTAGAAAGTCGAAAATATGCTTTGTGTTATTTCTTCCGGCGTTTTCCGTTCTGAGTTCAATTCCTAGCGACGTTTACTTTTACTTCCATCCCATCAAGATCAATAAAACATGAAGTACCAATCAGGCGTGGCTGTGTGGTAAGTAGTTTGCTTCTCAACCACATGGTCCCGGGTTCAGTCCCACTGTGTGATACCTTGAGCAAGTGTCTTCTACTATAGCCTCGAGCCGACCAAAGCCTTGTGAATGAATTTGGTAGACGGAAACTGAAAGAGGCTCGTCGTATATATATATATATATATATATATATATGTGTGTGTGTGTGTGTGTGTGTGTGTGTGTGTGTATGTATGTATTAGTGTGTTTACGCCCCCGTAACTTAGCGGTTCGGCATAAG
>NC_068985.1:15235633-15236501 GCF_001194135.2 Octopus bimaculoides
ATTTTTGGGGAGGGAACCAGTCGATTAGATCGACCACAGTACGCAACTTGCACTTAATTTATCGACCCCGAAAGGGTGAAAGAAAAGATGATAAGCAAAGTCGACCTCGGCGAAATTTGAACTCAGAACATAAAGTCAGACGAAATACTGCTAAGCATTTCGCCCGGAGTGCTAACGTTTCTGCCAGCTCGCCGCCGTTCGCGCATCAGATTTTGAAACCATTATGATGGGACGTGTTTAGTACAATGAGCGAAACGCTTATGACGCAGAGGTACTTGCTGACGAAACGGAAGGGTTTACTGCATTGCAACTGATTTAGAAGAGCTACCAAGGCTCTGAGTAGCTCCTGTATTTTCTATACGAAGAGCAAAAACATTTCTGAAGTTTATTTCATCCACAATGCTTATGGTTAGGGGTCTACACCCTT
The DNA here is from genome assembly GCF_001194135.2 of Octopus bimaculoides. Classification (NCBI taxonomy): domain Eukaryota; kingdom Metazoa; phylum Mollusca; class Cephalopoda; order Octopoda; family Octopodidae; genus Octopus; species Octopus bimaculoides. The sequence goes on from NC_068985.1 coordinate 15,236,061, forward strand.
AAATGCCACTATATACGTACGTTGTGTCTATTTAAAAGATAACTCGCAGTTATGTATGTTTAAGGATTGAAATTCGCCACGTTTACATACCACACATACATACACACACACACACACACACACGCATGTTCACACACGTACACATATACATGAGCATATAACCGTTATAACCGTACACAGCCACATGCACGCAGGGACGCATACACGCATTTCGCGCTTCTAAAGCAATATATTTACACAAACTGTCTTCGCTTAGGAATGTTTATGGTCACATAAACACACGCGCCCACACGCGTGTGTGTATGCGTCTGTGTGCTTTTGACGGCATAAAGATGAGTGTAAATATCTACAAATAAAACATACATATATACATATTTATATAGATAAACAAACATACACACACACATGTATGTATATACATATATATTTATGTGTATGTGT
>NC_068985.1:15243335-15245012 GCF_001194135.2 Octopus bimaculoides
GGGGAAACGTTTTGAATATGCAAATATAGCTCCCATTCCATTATCCCAGCCACCGTCTAACGATGCTGATTAGTGGGCCAGTTTTTCGGGGTTGCATCAAAATGTACCGATATAATGTAGGACAAATATGATAATAATCATAATAATAATAATAATAATAATAATAATAATAATAATAATAATAATAATAATGATAACACAGCAGAAAGTGGTAAGTGCAGAATGTGTGGACAAAACGGTGAAACCGTATGGCATATTACCAGCCAATGTACGCCACTAGCCCAGAAGGAATATAAGAGACACCACGACAATATAGCCAGGCTTGTCCATTGGACACTCTGCTACAAGTATGGATTTGACAGAGCAAAAAATTAGTATGACCACAAACCTGAAGGCATCATCGAAAATAGAAATGCAAAGATCCTATGGGATTTTATGATTCAGTGCGACCATGAACTTGAGAATAGAAAGCCGGACATAGTCTTAACTGAGAAAGAAAACAAACTATGCCGGATCATAGACATAGCATGCCCAGCTGACAACAAGGTATGCGATAAGGAAGAAAGAAAAGTCGAGAGATATACCAGGTTAGCTTGGGAAGTTAAGCAGTTGTGGTCGATGAAAAAGATGGTAGTAGTACTACCAATAATTGTGGGAGCCCTGGGAACAGTAAGTAAAAATCTCGAGAAGTACGTGGAACAAATAGGGGCTGCAATAAAGGTGGAGCACTTGCAGAAAACAGCACTGCTTGGAACCATTCGAATACTCGGGAAGGTGCTCCAAAAATAAGAGGTGTTACCTTAGTTCACTGGTAGTGAACAGTTGACACCGTAGTACATCTCCAGCGTTAGAAGGGAAGAAGAAGAAGAAGAAGAAGAAGAAGAAGAAGAAGAAGAAGAAGAAGAAGAAGAAGAAGAAGAAGAAGAAGAAGAAGAAGAAGAAGAAGAAGAAGAAGAAGAAGAAGAAGAACAACAACAACAACAACAACAACAACAACAACAACAAAAACAACAACAACAATCTTTGGATGGAATTTATAACATTTAATGCATCGCTATACGCGTTTCCACAAATCACATGTCTCTTAGGATCACAGTTCATATTTCTGGATCGATTACAGTGTAGTCCTCAGTATCTGTGGGCATCCGGTTGATCATCATCATCGATTCATTTCTACTGGCGATCCGGATGCCCATGCATGCTACGGACCACACTGTAATCATCACAGGAATACGGACTGGGATTTTAAGAGCCATGTAATTTGTGGAAACGCGCGTAGCGATGCATTAAATGTTTATAAATACCATCCAAGGATTATTATTATTATTATTATTATTATTATTATTATTATTATTATTATTATTATTATTATTCTTTTAATCCTTTTTTTTTCTTTTACTTGTTTCAGTCATTTGACTGTAGCCATGCTGGAGCACTGCCTTTAGTCGAACAAATCGACCCCAGGACTTATTCTTTGTAGGCCTAATACTTATTCCATCGTTCCCTTTTGTCGAACCGCTAAGTTACGGGGACATAAACATAGCAATATCGGTTGTCAGGCGATGGTGGGGGGACAGACACACAAACGAACACATATATACATACATACACATATACATACATACATGCATGCACACACACACACACACACACACACACACACACACACACATATAT
>NC_068985.1:15245594-15248001 GCF_001194135.2 Octopus bimaculoides
ATATATATATATATATATATACATATGCATATACACATATGTATGTATGTATTTATGTATGTATGTATGTATGTATGTATGTTCAAGACATCATAAATAAGTGTGGACAATTAAAAGTTTTCAAAACTTGTTTCTTACAATATTTCTATCCAATTGTAATAACCAGGTTTTGACGATGTATAATTCTCCATTCTTTTTTTCACAATATCTTGAATAGGTATTTTGTACGCTGTATCAAATCCCTAGGAAGTGAACTCGGGATTTACCTGTCGAATGAACTCCCGCCTAATTTTTATCTCAAACAAATACCGTGTATCTCTATCATTCGATGCCAGAAACTTTATTATATTACAGTATTAATAAAGTACCCGTCCGAATTCCAAATCCCTGAATAAGTATATATTAAACATTAAGATAAATTCCAAAGGAAGTGGAGTTATGACTCGATGGAAATTAGGACCAATTTGAAATGAGAAGGAAGGTAAACTAAAGAGTCTAAAATTTCTCTGAAGAAAATTTGACGTCGTCCCCGTAACCTAGCGGTTCGGCAAAAGAGACTGATAGAATAAGTACTAGGCTTACAAAGAATAAGTCCTGGGGTCGATTTGCTCGACTAAAATGTGGTGCTCCAGCATGGCTGCAGTCAAATGACTGAAACAAGTAAAAGAGAGTATTGTACATGTTTTCTTTTTTCATAACTGTATACCTACGTTTGCACATCTGTGTGTGTGTGTGTATGTGGGTTCTTTCAGTTTCCGTCTACCAAATTCACTCACAAGGCTTCGGTCCTCCCGAGGCTATAGTGAAAAACACTAGCCCAAGGTGCCACGCACTGGGATTGAACCCGGAACCACATGATAGGGAAATAAGCTTCTTACCGCTCAACTATATGTAACTGTACACCTATATTATTTATAGAGTATTATATGTCATATAATCTTTATATAACAAGTCTATATCATATTTTTTGTTACACAAATCAAAACAATCCGCCCTCTTCGGTCTCCACCACCACCATCACAAAAAAGAAAGGAAAGAAAACAAACATTACCACCGTACCCTCCACCGTAACCAGCGGCGCTGGGAAAGTTTAGAAACCTGCTGAATCAGTTAACTGTCAGAGCAACACGTGGTAAGTTCTTGACGCTTTCTGTTGAAGGCGGCGTAACAAAAACTTTCAGCTTAATTTCATGATAAATAGAGGGTACCGGCTGTCAGTTGGTCTCATGGTGTAATGGTTAGCACTCTGGACTTTGAATCCAGCGATCCGAGTTCAAATCTCGGTGAGACCTAAAGTTTCTTTTAATCATATTTTGGCATGATATACATTTATTTTTTATTTAATCATAGTTATTATGTCTTTTCGCTGTATAAATAGTACACATGATATTTTGTATTTGCCAACTATGTTTGGGATTACCAGAGCGTGTGCGCGCGCGTTTCTGTATGTATGTGTGTGTGCATTCTTTTGTTTTTTTCTTTATAGTTTTTTCTCTTTTATTTGTTTCAGTCATTTGACTGCGGCCATGCTGGACCGCCGCCTTTTAGTCGAACAAATCGACCCTAGGACTTATTCTTTGTAAGCCTAGTACTTATTCTATAGGGTGCTTTTACCGAACCGCTAAGTTACAGGGACGTAAACACAACAGCATCGGCTGTCAAGCGATGGTGGAGGGACACACACACACACACACACACACACATATATATATATATGCGAAAGGCTTCTTTCAGTTTCCGTCTAGCAAATCTAATCACAAGACTTTGGTCGGCCCGAGGCTATAGTAGAAGACACTTGCCCAGGGTGCCACGCAGTGGGACTGAACCCGGAACCATGTGGTTCGGAAGCAAGCTTCTTACCACACAGCCATTCCTTTCAGTCATTTGACTGCGGCCATGCTGGAGCACCGCCTTTTATATGTATGTATATTTTTTTAACCTTTCCTTCTTTCAGTCATCAGAAGAATTAAAGAATATTAAATTGATCGAATTAATCGCAGTAGTTACTTTTTCAAGTCTGGTACTATTCTATCGGTGTGTTTTGCCGAACCGCTAGGTTACGGGGACGTCAACACACCAATACCGGTTATCAAGTGGTGGTGACACACACACGTACACATATGCACCTCAACACACATACACATACCACGGGCATCTTTTCAGTTTCCGTCTACAAAATCCACTTACAAGGCTTTGGTCGGCTCGAGGCTAAAGTAGAAAACACTTGCCCAAGGTGTCCTGCGGTGGGACTGAACGCAAAATCATGTGATTAGGAAGTAAATTTCTTAACACACCTAAACAGTAGGTCTCACTGAGATCTGAACTCTGGGCGCTGAATCTATCTATCTATCTATCTATCTATCTATATATATATATATATATATATACATATATATATATATATATA
>NC_068985.1:15251513-15253855 GCF_001194135.2 Octopus bimaculoides
TATAGCCTCGGGCCGACCAAAGCCTTGTGAGTGGATTTGGTAGACGGAAACTAAAAGAAGCCCGTCGTATATATGTATATGTATATATATATGTGTGTTTGTGTGTCTGTGTTTGTGCCCCCAACATCGCTTGACAACCGATGCTGGTGTGTTTACGTCCCCGTAACTTAGCGGTTCGGCAAAAGGGACTGATAGAATAAGTACTAGGCTTACAAAGAATAAGTCCTGGGGTCGATTTGCTCGACTAAAGGCGGTGCTCCAGCATGGCCGCAGTCAAATGTTTGAAACAAGTAAAAGAGTAAAAGAGTATACATACATAGAAATTCAGATATAATCGAATATGTATCGAAGTACTTGACTGCTACTTATGTTATCAACCGCCGCGTGGTAAAACATTGTCACATGATTTGTATAATTAAATGAACTTTGTGACAGACTCGTAGATTAAAGTAACTGATAGTCATACAGCCAAGTGGAATTGAAATGAAGTGACATTACAGATGAAGACATGCGCGTGCACATGCAACAACTCTAGATAACCACATGCAAGCAAATTATAGCACATCCCCACATACAGTCATAAGAACACATTCTGATACATACAATAATTTCGATATATACATACACCGCTCAACACACTCATACATACATAGAGTGATAACCATCACTCAAACACATTCACTCAGGCTCACACTCACACAGATACAGATACGCGCGCACACTCGCACACACTGTGACATATAAAAAATATTCCTTTCTGTTATAGGCACAAGGTCTGAAATTTTGGTGAGGGAGCTAGTCAATTACATCGACCCCAGTGCTTGACTAGTACTCTTTTTATTGGCCCCAAAATGGTGAAAGGCAAACTCGACAGCAGTGAGATTTGAACTTAGAATGTAAGGACGGACGAAATGCCATTAAATATTTTATCCGGCGTGTTAACGATTTTGCTAGCCTACCACCTTATTAATTATAACTAGCAGACATATTCAGCGTTGCTTGGGGTCTCAGTGGCATAGTTTGTATACATGGTACAGTTAAGCTGAACCATGTAGTACGGGGAAGTGCAGTATTGTCATGTCATGCGTCTGTTTGGAAGATTCCAGGCCCTAACCCTGTCATGGAAAAGTGGGTGACGGGGTATGTGATTTTTGAACACGCCAAAATGTTTTCAGTGGATATACTCTGCTTTGCGGCTGTCGGCGCTACCGCTACCACGTTGAACAGTCAGCAGACAGGAACTACATCTATGTGATAAATTAAGCCTATGGGCCCGCTCAACAGCACCAGAGACCCGCTTCGGTCACGAATGACCATGGGATTACACCAAGAAAGTTACCCTCCCAGGCACAAGTCCGGGCAAAGTTGTTTATGGAAGACCAGCAGTCGCCCATGCACGCCGGCCTCCCCTCTCCACGCCACCAGTGTTATCCAAGGGAAACACAAAGGTCGATACAGCTTGGCATCAGTGACGCCGCAACTCATTTCTACAGCTGAGTGAACTGGAGCAACGTGAAATAAAGTGTCTTGCTCAAGAACACAACACGCAGCCCGGTCCGGGAATTGAACTCACAACCTCATGATCGTTAGCTCGACGCTCTAGCCACTGAGCCATGCGCCTTCACCACATGAAAGAAATCTACATGAAAGAAATGACGTGGTAAGAGGTGGTGGATTGGCTGAAGCTGTCAATGCAGCATTCCTGGCCAGGCGAATACTACGCTACTCATCGCTTTCCATTACTCTTGCAGTAGCTGAATATGCAGCGTTTTGTGATTGTCAAATTGAAGTCTCATGAGATGATTTATTTTCTCTCCTTCTTTTTAATTTTTCCGCTACTACCGTTTTTCGATCAATGGAGGATTTCTTCTTTGGAGACATTATTTCAAGGAATGTGACGTAATAAATTAAGATGATAATTGTACGTTAATAATGAAATGGCAATAAAAAAAGGGGATCTTTTTTAAAACGGGGGCCACATTTTTCATTAACGAAACACTTTGAAACTTGGAACACTGGTAGAATGTGTCATATTAAACATCTTTTTCTCTTAGTCTTCTTCAAAAAAAAAGAAATCCCTGAGTTATTCCATGTTAAAGTTGTCGTATTTCTGTAATTTCAACCAATCACTGACGTCCATTCAGCCGATATACATTAAGTGCCGACTACATAAACAAACGATTCTGAAACAATTTTATCGGTGATAGGGTTAGGGTTAGGGTTAGGGTTAGGGTAAAACAGCAAATTTAAAAAGAAAAAAGCAAAACGAAGCTATGGAAATTAAATACGCTTTACACCGCTTAATCAGCCAAAGGAGTAAATATAAACAACTGAATACTTGT
>NC_068985.1:15255749-15258078 GCF_001194135.2 Octopus bimaculoides
CCAAAATACAATGTTTATATACCAAAAAGATTTTATAACATTTTCTAACATTTTTCTAACATTTTTCTGACATAATTTAAATATATACTTTAACCATGTAACACAAGCCTTCTGTAGTTTTTTCACTCTTATTATCTTATATATATATATATATATATAATAACAATAAATGGAGCAAAACGCATATAAATAAAAGTTCCTTTAATTCCTACATGTCTTTCTATTTAGTAATGATAAAAACAATGTATATACGTACGTACGTACGTACATATATACATACATACATACATGCATACCCTGTTGTTGATGGTGAAATTCCAACGAAGGAGCCCTGGGTCTGGGTTAGAAACCGGTTCTTTTTCTATTGCTAAGAAATCTTGAAATAAACTGAATACAGTAGCACTCTCAGTACCAGTGTTTACCCTAAAAGCGCTGGGTGGATGGCTATGTGGGTGTGATATTTCAGAACAAGTTTGAAAACCTCTCGTTTGGAACACCTACAAGTGGGGTTAGCCATATACGCACAGGCTTACCATTGAGAGATTTACTGTCCACAAAAGAACTCCATGAGCATGTCTTTAGAGTAGCGATAAATGACCACATAAAATGTTTACGACTAATTTTGAAACACTGACCATTTTGCAGAATAAGTTATATTTAACTAGTTATTTATTTTATAGACAAATACGTTGTCTGAATAAGTTGTTACATTTCGAACCAGTTTCACGGATATGTTCGGGTTGCGCGACTTATGGTGCTATTAAATAACAGCCTCCGGACTTACTGCTTTCCACTGTGTTCTCTATTTCTTTGTCTTTTTTATTTCCTTTGAAGAGAGACCTTCAAGCAGTTTTTTGCTGCCACAAGTATAACGCCTCAGCATTCTTCCCTTCGCCATCAATTTTACTGATTATATTTCAGGTCTGCCACAAGATACAGCTCTGGATCTGAACTGACCATGTGGTTTCGAAGGACCATAAAGACTAACAAGTTTATACTGACCTCTCCCGACCACATGTTGCTCTTCGTTACTGCAGTTCTCACAACAAATGCGATGACGAGTCAAAGGTTGATATCATTAGCATTACTCCTGTTATTTTCGCGTTGCGTCTCCCCGTGTTCTGCAGTTCAAATTCATGGTGTGAGATGGATCTTACCACATCAGCATGTCTCGTGGCTTTGTCCTTAGTCCCGTAGTAACTGCTTTGCTTTCAACACACTCTCTCAAATGAAATCACTTGCCAGACATGTATTAAAACATTAAAGACTGTTCAACTATAACGTCAACATGATAGAGACGGTAAAGTACAGCAGTTAAGTGATATCTGTATCACGCTGTACAAAATAAGAACACCACAGTCGGAAGCCTATTAATACAATGTATCGCCGCTAAACACCTTGATCTAAGAAGTCGTCGATGTTTTACTTCTATGTTCAATATTAACAGTATGTAACTCTTCATGAGAATCAATGTATTTGTGTTTGTGTGATCTTACTGATTATATTGGTTTTTCTTTCAGTTGATCGTATATTTATTGCAATGTGTGCGTTTATCAAGCAGAAGGGGAATTAGCTCAAGTGGTAGAGCGCTCGCTTAGCATGTGAGAGGTACCGGGATCGATACCCGGATTCTCCACTTCTTTTTAAAATTTCTATTCTTTTCTATTATATTGTATATATTTTTAGTCGTAATTCGCTGCAGTATTTGGTTGTGTTACTCTCTTTTCTGAGTTCATTTTCAGCCATGATCAACTTTGTATTTCATTCCGCCATAGTTAATAAAATAATAATTAGTTGATCAATTTTATATTAGAATTGCTATTCGCTTTCCTTGAAAGAAAAGACTATCTATACATTTGATATTTTCTCTTCTTACTACTAGTTTCAAATTTTTGGCACAAGCAGAATGATTTTAAGGGGAGACGGTTAGTCGACTCCATCGACCCCAGCATTTGATTGGTACGTATTTTATCAACTCCAAAAGAATGAAAGGCAAAGTCAACCTCTGCGACATTTGAACCCCAGGGCGTAAAAATACAGAAGAAATGGCGCTATTTTGTCCGGTGCAGCAACGGTGCTGCCAGCCCGCCGCCTTAAAAACTAATCAAATAAGCCTTTCTACTATAGGCACAAAGCCCGATATTTGGTGGGAGGGGGCCAGTCGATTAGATCAATCCCAGTACGCAACTGGTACTTAATTTATCGACCCCGAAAGGATGAAAGGCAAAGTCGACCTCGGCGGAATTTGAACTCAGAAGGTAGCGATATACCGTTAAGTATTTTGTCCAGGGTGTTAACAATTCTGCCAGCCCACCCCTTTAATAATAAT
>NC_068985.1:15258836-15262216 GCF_001194135.2 Octopus bimaculoides
GTTGGGAAGCAAGCTACTTACCACACAGCCACTCGTATATATATTTTATACTATTTTTTTAAGAATTTGTATGCCGGCGTTCTTGCAGATACGTTAGCACGCCGGCGAAATGCTTCGTAGTATTTCACCTACCTTTACGTTCTGAGTTCAATTTCTACCTCAGTCAAATTTGCATTTCATCCTTTCAAGGTCCATAAATTAAGTACAAGTTGTGTACTAGGGTCGATTTAATCGACCGGCCTCCTCCCCCAAAATTTCGGGCTTTGTGCTTAGAGTAGAAAATATTATTTTCATAGTTTATATATTTGTTTTATTATAAATGCAAAACAACACCACGGAGGAATCGACGCCAGCTTAAATAATAAACTGGGATAGGTTAACCGCGATATGGCGCGGGATTACTGTAGTAGAAAGGATTACTAGATTACTTTCAGAGTGGTGGAATGTTAGAGTATCGGACAAGATTCCTCCTGATTCTTTAGGTTCTGAGTTCAAACCCCATCGAGGTTAACTATGCCTTTCAGCGTCGATAAAATAAAGTAACAGTCAAATAATCCTCTCTATTATAGGCTCGAGGCCTGAAATTTGGTGAAGGGGGATAGTCGATTACATCGGCCCTAGTACTCAACTGGTACTTAATTTATCGACCCCGAAAGGATAAAAGGCACAGTTGACATTGGTGGAATTTGAACTCAGAACGTAGCGACGTTCTGCCAGCTTGCAGCCTTAAAGTAACTTTCAAATAATGAAGTCGATATTATTGATTGCCGAAGGCGCGTGCCTTAGTGGTTAGGAGGATTCGGCTAACGATCGTGAGGTCGTGAGTTCGATACACGGCTGTGAAGTGAGTCTTTGAGCAAGACACTTTATTTCATGTGGCTCCAGTCCACTCAGCTGGCAAAAATGAGTTGTACCTGTATTTCAAAGAGCCACCCTTGTCATATTCTGTCTCACGTTGAATCTCTGAGAACTACGTTAAGGATATACTTGCCGTGAAATACTCAACCACTTGTACGTTAATTTCACGAACTGGCAGTACGGTTGATCGGATCGACTAGGACACTCGTCGTCGTAACCGACGGAGTACCAGTTTTTTTTTTATGATTGATTATATTGACTCACATTTTCCTCTCAAAAATAACAGCCTTGTACTTGATTTAATCATGATTAAATTGTAAATTGCTTTGGAAAGTGTAGATTTATAAATATAATTTTCCCTGTGACTGATTCTAATAAATAAAATGGTGAAATTTTTTATGGCCTAATAAGATGAGTGAAATTATCAGTTTTCCGCTGATAATCATTAATTTATTTATAAAATTCTAAAATAATGAAGAAGTCATACGTTATTGACAATATTTCCGAGACGTTCCAGTTAGCAACATTATTTGTTGTTTATCATTATCAGCTGGATATTATAATTCACAACGGTATCTATACCATTATACAACATAGTGCAGGTTACATTTTTAGAGAGCATTTTATATTTCTTAATATTGTACATGTATGCTACAAAATTATACATGTTGTAGTGTACACTGCTATTTATATAAAGACATAATCACGTGATCACATGACCGATCAGGCTATCAACTGTTGTTACACATCGCTGGTCACAATGCGTTTTTGCATTGTTTTAGCCTTCAAATGATGCCACCCCGCTTGCTAGTCGGGGAAAAATACTTGCAGATTTAGAGGTCCAGCATATATATGTGACGGACATTTTTCAGCAGTTTCCCTGAGCACCAAATCCTCTCACAAGGCTTCGGTAAGCCTGGGGCTATAGTAGAGGACACTTGTCCACGGTAACACGCAGTGAGACTGGATCTCGAACCATGTGCTTGGAAAGCAACTTCTTACCACACAGCCACACTTTCTGAAACGAAAATGCTTATCTCTTTCAAGCATTTAAATTTTAGCACAGAAATAGTATGGTGATATAAAGTTTCTTCACTCCGCAAATTTTGAGGGGAAAAAAATTCAAGATTTCGTCCATAAAATGAAAAACCGCAAATGGAGAAAAAATTGAATTGAAGAGGGATGCACAAATTTGCACATTTTGGTGAATACTGGTAAGAGACGGCATTAAAATCCTGAAATTGTTGACAATGGGAAAATATATTGTTTATTTTGTATTTTATATAATTTTTTTTTATACGTAAGTTTAAGTTATCAAAGTGTTAATGGTATTTATTTATAAAACCTGTCACTGTCATGAAAACATTTTAAAACACGTTGTGTTCATACGTTCTATAATGCTTGCTTGCATATAACTGGTGGATGGTGCTGCCTGCGCGAAAATATATGGTGGTTGTGTGGTGAGAGGTTTGCTTCCCAACCACATGGTTACGGGTTCAATCTTACTGCGTAGCACCTTGGGCGAGTGTCTTCTGCTATAGCCTCGGGTCGACCAAAGCCTTGCGAGTGGATTTAGTAGACAGAACCCGAAAGAAGTCTGTGTGTGTGTGTGTGTGTGTGTGTGTGTGTGTGTGTCTGTCTGCCTGTCCGTCTGTCTGTCTGTATGTCTATCTATCTGTCTGTCTGTGTCTGTCTGTCTGTCCCCCACCACCGACTGGCAACTAGTGCTGGTGTGTTTATGTTTCTGCAACTTAGCGGTTCGGCAAAATAGAGTACTTGGGTCGATTTATTCGGCTAAAAATTCTTCAAAGCAGTGCTGCAGCATGGCCGCAGTCCATTGACTGAAACAAATAAAAAATAAACGATATCCGATAAAGTATAACATATTGATTATGTCTAAAAAGAAGATGCTTTTCTTTCATTCACCTTTCGTAAGTGTAACTTTGAAAACAAAGATCTGATGTCATCGGGTCTATCCAACGATCATTTGGTGTTTCGATCCTGAACCGTAACACCTTCCCATCGATGAGTAACCCGTGGTAACCAATTCACACCTCAGCATTCTCTCCGGGCTCCCAGTTTAACTAATCTCTCTTTCTCCATAACTTTTAAGGGACGCTTTCTGTTATCCATTGTATCCTGCTCACGGCTGCCTTTCTCTCGCTTCCCGTTATTTCAGTGGCTGAAAGCACCCTTAATACTGACTGAGCAGAGGAATCGTCTACAGTCAACCTCGTCTGGAAATAGCCGTGGCTGGCGTTCCTTCTCCCCACAATACACCAAAAGGTTCTTGTACTTGGCATGCTTCTAAGCTTGATGACCCTTTTCTTCCCAAGGGTCTTTAAAACATATTTACATTTCTAATTATTATAATTAAACGGTATGAATGCTTTGTTTGGATCAGAAGACCGTTCTTTTTTTTGCTGTTGTTCAGTAATACTGCAGAAGTGAATTCAACAAAGATAACTACAGCTTAAAATTGCCTGAAGTTCCATTATGCTTTACACACACAGACACACAAT
>NC_068985.1:15262226-15262478 GCF_001194135.2 Octopus bimaculoides
AAGGCTGTTAAATGTAAGTTATTAAATTTCTCGTTGTCCAATTTATATCCCATCATTAAATTTCTACTAATTCTTAATTTCATTAATATGTATTCATTCCGTTTCCCTCTCACTCACATTCTCTTTCTATCCCTATCTATCTATCTAGCTATCCATCTATCCATTTATCTATCTATCTATCCCTTTGTCTCTGTCTATGTACGTATGTGTGTGTATGTGTGTGTGTGTATATATATATATATATATATATAT
>NC_068985.1:15263361-15264298 GCF_001194135.2 Octopus bimaculoides
CAAACAGCCAAATTTCGATCAACATATCCATTGGAGCAGACAAACATTGCAAACATCATCCGAAACCTGGTTATTATATCGTCATGAATATATGTATGAACGATTTATCACAACCTTAGTTTTCTGATTTAGGTACAAGGTCAAGAGTTTTCGAAGGGAGTGTGTTAGTTGATTGTATTGCCCCTACTACATGAATGGTATTTTTCTTATCGACGCTGAAAAGCGAGATTTACATCGGCAGAGTTTGAACTCAGAACTGCGTGCTACAAAACTATTTTTTCCGACGCTAAACAATATTAATAAGTACCACTCAAGTACTGAAATCGACTACCCCGCCCCCGCCCTTCGGTGTACCTATGCAGTAATCCCTCGACTATTGCGGGTGTTACGTTCTACCCTTCCACCCCACCCCCACTACTGGTGAACATCCGTGAAATAGAAACAGTACTATACTTTTACTTGGTTCAGTCATTGGACTGTGGCTATGCTGGAGCACACCTTTAGTCGAGCAACTCGACCCTAGGACTTATTCTTTGGAAGCCTAATACTTATTCTATCGGTCTCTTATGCCAAACCGCTAAGTTACGAGGACGTAAACACACCACCATCGGTTGTCAAGCGATGTTGGTGGGGACAAGTACAGACATACAAACACACACACACACACACACATATATATATATATATATATATATATATGTGTGTGTGTGTGTGTGTGTGTGTGTGTATGAGAAAGTTGGTATGTGAAAGCACGTGGTTGGATGTATAAAAGATAATAAGAGTGAAAAAACTACAGAAGGCTTGTGTTACATGGTTAAAGTATATATTTAAATTATGTCAGAAAAATGTTAGAAAAATGTTAGAAAATCTTTTTGGTATATAAACATTGTATTTTGAGAAATAATCGGTTTCGTGTTGTCTTTTCAAATTTCTCTAC
>NC_068985.1:15264637-15267817 GCF_001194135.2 Octopus bimaculoides
ATATATATATATATATATATATATATATATATATACAACGGGCTTCTTTCAGTTTTCGTCTACCAAATCCACTCACAAGGCTTTGGTCGGCCCGCAGTGGGGATGAACCCGGAACCATGTGGTGCTACATTTTTCATGTTTTTTTTATGTTCTTGCGATTGGCTCAAGCATGGCTGTGAGGTTAAAAAGTTCGCTTTGCAGCCACATGATTTCAGGTTCAGTCTCACTGCGCGACTTCCTGGGTAAGTGTTTTCTACTATAACCCCGAAGTGACCAATGCCATGTGAGAGAATTTGGTAGGCGGAAACTGAGTGGAATCCCGTTGTATGTGTGTGTTTGTGTGCATGTGTTCCTGTTTGTGTCTACTGACTGCCTGACAATCATTGTTGATTTGTTTACGTTCCCGTAACATAACGGTTCATCAAAAGAGACTGATAAAATATGTAACAGGCTTAAAAAAATAAAAGTACTGTTAGGCGATTTATTCGACTAAACCCGTCAAGGTGGTGCCCCAGCATGGCCGCAGTCCAATGACAATAACAAGTATAAGATAAAAGATATATTTTCTGCATGTGTTGTGAATGTTACAAACCTGTTCCATATAATTCTTCATTTTCTTTTTCTTTCTTTCTGCAGCGCGTCCATGTATGGTTATTCTGTCACGTGCGGTATTATTTTGTATTAAGCAATAGTGGCTATTTTTAGTATTGAAGGCAAGATTTAGTAGAGAAGGCGAATTCTCTTTACCAGCGAAACAATATGATGAATAACGCTGCGGTGCTATATAGTAAGCGATAAAGTAGTTATTTATTATTCTACATAAGTAAACTGTGATTTTAATACAACATTTCTGCGATACATAAAATCTATGTTATCGACAATTTATCTCGTTGTAAAAGTTTTGAAATAAGAAAAAAAATGTAAACCACATAATATAAACAATTTTCTACTGTTAAGAACAAACTTACGAATTAAAAATGACTTGCGAGTATTAAGAATAGAGGGGGCGTGGTTTCTGCCCATTAAATGTGAATAAATATCAGCTTAGCTTTACCAAAAGGTTTTTTACAATTCATGGAGATCTATCACGCTGTATTATATTATTTCTATGTTGAATATCAACAATCTAGATTTATGCTTTTATTATCCAAGTGTCGAAACCATAATGGCATCCGTTGAGCAGCTGATGATGGGAATATATGTCCTATGTACTTAACGTCTGTGAATATTTTCAATTTTGTGTTCTCGTTGTTCTAACTTGTCCTTCATTCTCGTAGGATTGAACTTGTTAAGGGGTTCTTGGTTTCTTGTTTATGATGGATTTTGTTGTTTATATCCTATCCTATATTGATATTTCTTGATTGTCGTTCATGGGGATTCTAATTATGGCTAGGATTTCTAGTTTGTGGAGATTTTGTTGCACATAATTATATTGTTCAACAATGTTCACGAATTTACATTTGAAACAGAATAGAAATTTAAACTCGAATGGAAATAAGAATCTCATGAAAGTAACTTTACTCCTATATGAAATAAAAATAGAAAACCTCAATGCGAATAAAGTACTACCACTGGAAAGTGGCGTTTATTTGTTTTGCAATGACAGCTAAAGAAGACGTGAGATTCTTTTACCAACCTTTCAGTTGCCGTCTACCAAATCCACTCACAAAGCTTTGGTCGGTCCGAGGCAATAGTAGAAGACACTTGCCCAAGCTGCCACACAGTGAGACTGAACCCGGAACCATACCACACTCACACACACACACACACATATATATGTATATGTATGTATATGTATATATATATATATATATATATATATATATATATATATATATATATATATATATATATATATATATATATATATATATATATATATATATATATTGAGAGGTCACACCCCTTTACTACACATACGTAATTAGAATGTCCAGAAAAGATTCGCAAGAGGGATTCTTCAAGCCGAGCCAACAGGCAGGAGACCTAGGGGTAGATCAAAAGCAATATGGCTGGATAATATCCTTACTTTTAGTTAGTCTCGTTTGGGAATCCAAGCGGAAACTGTAATGATTGTTGTTTCTGTCAGGGTCTTATGATCTTATGGAGGAGCTGCCAATGTGCTCTATCCCCACGACCCTCCCAAGAATAGTGGGCGAATATGGATGGAAGGATAGCAAACAAAATGAATTAATTATCAAATCCTAATATACCCTCCTTTAAATCCAGCTATACTGATGAGAAATATATGTTCATTACAGTTTTGAAACGCTTTTTTGAGTGCAACTATATATTCAAACATTAAATTCATTGAAACGCAAATTTCAGAATAGTTTTTGGAAATCTAGAAATGATTACATTATAAACAGTCATAAAGAAATAACGAATGATTACACAATATTTAATCGATATTTCTGCGGGCGATTTAAAGTTTGCTGTTGCTTTTAACGAGAGATTCTATAGTCTTCATTTTGTGAACTTTATTAAAGGATTTTTTGCCGATGCAGAACATTGCAATCACAGAACGTTTCTGTCATTTTATATGCGATTATCATTATTTCCTCCTACCAACCTCCACTTTAATTTCAATCATGAAAAATCAATAAAATATATTATAATGTATGTATAAGAATCAATGAGACCAAGTTTTCGTTAATGGAGAATGTTTCATAAATTACAGATACTGAAATGTTAAGTAGCATACAGTGTTGGTGCGTTTTTATTATTATTTCACGTAACCAAAGATAACTATTCTTTGTAACGGGGACATAATATTACAGCGATAAAAAATATGACGTCATATAAAACTGAAATCACTTGGAAAGACATTCTATAATATTGCTGACGTCATAAGGCGGCGAGCTGGTAGAAAGGTTAGCACGCCTGGCGAAATGCTTAGCGGTATTTCATCTGTCTTTACGTTCTGAGTTCAAATTCCGCCGAGGTCGACTTTGCTTTTCATCCTTTCGGGATCGATAAATTAAGTACCAGTTGCGTACTGGGGTCGATCTAATCGACTGGCTCCCCCTCCCCCAAAATTTCGCGTCTTGTGCTTAGAGTAGAAAAGAATATTGATGACGTCATAAGAATTTATAAACTTTCGAGAGAACGTGAAACAATTATTTTTAGGAATAGTGGGTCTCGAAGTACGCAAAGCTATAAAAACCGAAGGATTTCCAT
>NC_068985.1:15268614-15269402 GCF_001194135.2 Octopus bimaculoides
ATATATATAAAATAATTGTAGAGATCGTACTTATTACATACTATGCGTGTAAGTATGGCGAACAAATGGTTTCTTGTATATTTGTTTGTCAGATCAGTGAAAATATGTACAAATTCAGTTGATATATTTGTCGACTAAAAATGCTTCTAGAACAGTTCTCTCACACCAGAACTGTTCTAACACTGATTTTGCTGGATAAAACTGGTTACATGTAATACAGTATCGTTGTGAACCTCTTAGCAAGTCTATTTATACACATAAAGAAATACAGGGCAGAATTTCCCGTCTCTTATGCAAACTGTTACATTGTCCAATGAATTCTTATCTTTAAAAGACAGTAGCATGTAATCTGAGGGATATGCGGATGCTTTTTTTAGCAGACCAAGACACTGCCTAGAGGTTCCTATTTCGACTCGTTCTTGCTCACGTTTTGCCAATTGTGTTACGGAACTCCATGAAATTAAGACTCTGTTGGTAATGGAAACTCTGTTTCGAAGTAGATAGAAATATAATCATGAATATATAGCTTTCTTTTATCTTTTCTTTTACTTGTTTCAGTCATTAGACTGCGGCCATGCTGGGGCACCCTCTTGATGAATTTTTAGTCGAATAAATCGACCCCAGTACTTTTTTTTAGCCTGGTGCTTATTCTATCGATCTCTGTGCTGAACAGCTAAGTTACGGAGACGTAAGCACACCAACAGGCACAAGCACACACACACACACACATATTCATATATATATATATGTGTGTGTGTGTGTATGTATATATATATATATATATATAT
>NC_068985.1:15269412-15270062 GCF_001194135.2 Octopus bimaculoides
AAATAGCGGTCAAATCTTGACTCTAAACCACAATAAATGTTCATATAGCACAAGGAGCGAAGACGAAGACAAAATAAACTAGTAAAAGTACTGGATAATTCCAGATCCCGGATTTTTGGCTTTGCATAATAAATGCTTTGCCTTCATCAGTGGAAATACACTCAGAAAAGCACATAAATACAAATATATATATATAAACATACAATATACTTACATATACGAACGTATACATACATATATATGCACGTATGCACACGACCAGTTTAAATTGCCCGCCTAAAAACTCCTCGTGCGATATGGTCAGAATATCAACCGCCGTAAATATAATGACAGAATAAATTTATATAAATAAGTATAAGATCGATATTTAAAATATTATTTAAAATATTGATTTTATCAAGTGGCCAGCTTGGGAATAAAAAACATCAAAGGTAACAATTATTTTAAATTATAATATAGGGTATCTAAGAGATACCGCCACGCTGAAAATAGCAGTCAAATCTTGACTCTAAACCACAATAAATGTTCATATAGCACAAAGAGCGAAGACGAAAACGAAATAAACTAGTAAAAGTACTATTGTGGTTTAGAGTCAAGATTTGACTGCTATTTTCAGCGTGGCGGTATCTCTTAGATACCCTATATTATAA
>NC_068985.1:15270242-15272289 GCF_001194135.2 Octopus bimaculoides
ATATATATATGCATATGCATACATACATACATATATATGACAGGTTTTTTTCAGATTCCGCCAACCAAATCCACTCACAAGGCTTAAGTTGGCCCGAGGCAAAAGTAGAAGACATTTGCCAAAGGTGCCACGCAGTAGGACTTCCCACGTGGTTGAAAGCAAGTTTCTTACCACACAGCCACGCCTGCT
The DNA here is from genome assembly GCF_001194135.2 of Octopus bimaculoides. Classification (NCBI taxonomy): domain Eukaryota; kingdom Metazoa; phylum Mollusca; class Cephalopoda; order Octopoda; family Octopodidae; genus Octopus; species Octopus bimaculoides. The sequence continues at coordinate 15,270,432 of NC_068985.1, forward strand.
TCTCCACAAGATGTCAAAAACTTTTTCCACCTTCAAGAGCAAACTGTTAGAAAGTAGTTAAGCTAACTACCCTAATGTAGAGTTAGGTCATACAAGTAACTTACCTATGTATTTTTATATAATATTGGTTTCTTAAGTTGATTTACATGTATAATATAGCTAATAACTTTGTCAACGAAGGCAGTTCTTCGTAAAGCAACAGTCCATCGTCACATAATTATCTTTGTGGAAACTGTAAGTAAAATCCAGGTCTAATCATTGGACTCAAACTCCTTCCATGTTCGTTCATTAAATAATAACATAAAGTATCTTAAAATTTCAAATAATATTATTGTTTGAAAGTCGATAGTTGGATTCGAAATATGCATCAGTTATGAAAAAAGAAAATAGCATACAACAAAGCGCGTGATGACGTAGTTTATTCCAAGGTCGACCTGGAACAGAATGTCTATATTATTAAAAAATATAAAACGCGTAATTATCCAGTGAATTTCTGCAGCAGATAATTGAGTACATCACGAAAATTACTTTATATAAAAATGATTCCGATTTAGTTGTGAATATGGTCCATTATGTAGATGTTACGCTGTTTAAAGATAGATAGAACTGATACTCGAATGTTAAGAGCAGTCTTAAACATATCTTGAGAGCTCATCCCACCACGAAACGGCTGTATGGAGGGCTTCTGCTTGTTTCCACCATAACAAGGAAAAGGCGCTTGCGTTTTGTGGGGATATTGCTGGCAAGTGAGCTACCGTTATGGATGCCAAAGCATGGTCGTACTCGAGAAGGTCGTCTGAACACAACGTGTGTGGATTTACTCCCCAGAGACACTGGATTCCTCCTCGAAGACCTTCCTCAAAGCCTAGATGAAGACCTTCCTCGAAGACCTTCCGCAAGACCTAGATGAATGGCGTATGCCGGTTAAAAATTTCCGAGCAAGCTTGACCAGATGATGATGGTGATGATGGTGGTGATGTAGATGTTTCATAATTTGTATATTGACAAAGGGATTATGACATAACAGCAGAAGTTGGGGACCGCCCACCCGGCCCCTTAGTTTGCTTCTTCGTAACTATCTTTAAAATGTATATTTTCAATGTCATATTCCAGAAATACATTTTAGATGACAAAAATTATTAATAAGTCGGAAAAGCTTGTAACTGTTTCTGTCGAACACCAAGAATGTCACCAGGGTAGCCGAGTGGTCTTACGCACTGAGTTTTAGTTGCAACCAGGTTATCTTGGCGTGGGTTCCAGTGCCACTTCTGACAAGAAACATTTAAGTTTGCCTCATTTAAAATTCTATTTCTAATGTCAAATTATCATGTGAATAGCATTTCAAAACCTCTTCAGGTAACAAAGAAATTAATTATAAGTCTAGTTATACGTCGATATTAGTTAATATTCGAAAGCAGTGATTCTCAACTAGGCTCCATATGGCCTCTGAGAATCCATATAAGATTTTGGGGTCCACGCAACAAGATAGTAAATTAGGGATTCACAATAGTATTTTAAGGGCCATGGAAAAAATTTTGTTTTAGATATATGTATTGGTATGTATTGGTATGTATTGCAAGAAACAGTTAGGTTTCTTTCTCTAACATTTTACATAGTTCAACCTACACAAGTTAATGTGTGAAAACATTAATAAACAACACTCTATAAAACTAGCGTTAAGACACCGAATGGCCACGAGGATCCACCAGAGTACAATAGTAATCAAAGGGGTCCATAGATTAAAAAAATGGTTGAGAATCCCTGGTCTAAATCAACATTACGACAGATTTCCACTGTGACACTACTATAAACAGTGTATAAATATGCTTTGTGGAGGCGCAATGGCCCAGTAGTTAGG
>NC_068985.1:15272299-15274369 GCF_001194135.2 Octopus bimaculoides
TTATTGAGCGAAAACACCTAAAGCCCCACGAGGCTCCGGCAGGGTATAGTGGCGAACCCTGCTGTACTCTTTCACCACAACTTTCTCTCACTCTTACTTCCTGTTTTTGTTGTGCCTGTAATTCAAAGGGTCAGCCTTGTCACACTGTGTCACGCTGAATATCCCCGAGAACTACGTTAAGGGTACACATGTCTGTGGAGTGCTCAGCCACTTGCACGTTAATTTCACGAGCAGGCTGTTCCGTTGATCGGATCAACTGGAACCCTCGACGTCGTAAGCGACGGAGTGCCGACAACAACAAATATGCTTTGCTTTCGTGTTTTTTCTTTTTTACCATTTTAAATGTTTCTTACTGCAACTTGTGTTTGGATAGATTTCTTTAGCTCAGGGAATTTAGATGTACAATCAATTTTCTCATATCCATGAACAATATTTAGTTGCCAACTTTAGTATTGTCTGAATAACCAGTTACTAATATGCCATTGATTCAACTTAATATATTATATGGATTTAGTTTTGGCGGCAATTCGGCGTGAGTGGGGAATTAGCTCAAGTGGTAGAGCGCTTGCTTGGCATGCGAGAGGTACCGGGATCGATACCCGGATTCTCCATTTCCATTTTTTTTTACTTTTTAAAGTATTATTCATTCTTACTTTACAGTACTTTCATGTATTTAAATTCTAACTTGTATTTGCATATGTGTATTTCCATATTCAAACTGCACTAATATAAATTAGTTTTGAAGTTCTATACTGTCGTATATTTAATTATTTGTTTATAAAAAGTATCTAACATATAGACGTACTCTACATGCCTACAGATGTATAGATCACGTTGTAATACATAAGTGTTGTTAATGTAGATATTACAGGCAGAAAATATGGCAATAGAATTTCGTTACATAAACGTAATAACATTACCTTCACCGTTACGGATGAATTACCCAGTAAAATTTGGGGTTTTAGGAAGTTTTTTTTATTCTGTTACATATCTTTACTTTCTTTCCTAATTTCTATTTCACAATTTCCTGTGGTGGGGGGGGGGTATGCGTGTGTGTGTGTGTGTGGGAGTAAAACAATGTAATTATTAGTTTATTTGTCAGAGTTCTGTCAGAAAGACAAATGGAATATGTAAGACAAGAGGAAACAAGTGGGACAGAATGTCATTGAAGAGGTCACAGAATGTCATTGAAGAGGTCACAGAATGTGTGACGAAAGTAATTATTATAATTTCATGTGATATGTGAGCCGTATTCGAGTGAAATCTATCGAATACATTGGAAGACATATTTTGGTTTCTTAATATAATAGCAAGTTTGGTGACTCTTGAAAATTTAAATATATGCTATAAACAAATTATTAAATGCAGGTGATTATCTTCTTTCAGGAAACTAAATGTAATATAATACACTAATGAGTCAATCAATCATGCATGCATACATTTTAAAATGAATTTTATATCGTAATATACTTTGAAACATATGCAAGAATGAAAGAAATTCAGGCTAGCAAAGCAATTTCTAGACACTATTAACATGAATTAACATTACTTTAACCTGAAAAAAAAACGAAAAAAAGCAATGGAGAATCCAGGTATCGATCCTGGTACCTCTCGCATGCTAAGCGAGCGCTCTACCACTTGAGCTAATTCCCCGCTTCAACAAAGTTGTGCAAAACTATATTAACATAATATGTAAAATTAAATTTGCATCATGTAAGTGGCAATATTGTGTCAATATTAAGGCGGCGAGCAGGCAAAAATGTTAGCACGCCGGGCGATAATGCTTAGTGGTATTTCGTTTGTCTTTACGTTCTGAGTTCAAATTCCACCAAGGTCGATTTTGCCTTTCATCCTTTCGGGGTCGATAAATTAAGTACCAGTTACGCACTGGGGTCGATGTAATCGACTTAATCCCTTCGTCTGTCCTTGTTTGTCCCCTCTATGTTTAGCCCTTTGTGGGCAATAAAGAAATAAGAAACGTTAGCACGCTGGGCGAAATGCTTAGCGGCACTTCGTTTGTCTTTACGTTCTGAGTTCAAATTCCGCCGAGGTCGACTTTGCCTTTCATCC
>NC_068985.1:15274510-15279510 GCF_001194135.2 Octopus bimaculoides
TTCGTTTGTCTTTACGTTCTGAGTTCAAATTCCGCCGAGGTCGATTGTGCCTTTTATCCTTTTGGGGGTCGATAAATAAGTAGCAGTTGCGTACTGGGATTGATCTAATCGATTTAATCCCTTTGTCTGTCCTTGTTTGTCCCCTCTATGTTTAGCCCCCTTTGGGCAATGAAGAAATAAATATGAAATGTCGCCGAAGTCAACTTTACCTTTCATCTTTTCCGAGTCGATAAAAATAAGTACCAGTTAAGAACTGGGGTCGATGGAATTGACTTACCTCTTCTGGCCCTGTGCCAAAAATTTTCAAACCATTCTGACAATATCAAATTCTGCAATTGAATACCGTCTGTGGAAAAGAAAACAATGTTCATTGTATTAGCAGTTATTGTAAGAAATATGATATTAATAATAATAATAATAAATGCATACACTGCTAACAATATCTCATTTATAAACAAGTTGAAACAAAATATCGAAAACTCATTTAGCCCCAATAAAAATCCATCAGAATCTTCAAAAGAAAATAATTTGTCTTATGTGAAAAATAGTTTCTTTTGATGGTGTAAACATTCATAGAAAACCTACCGTTGCATAAAAAATATACAAACGTAACATCAAAAAATAAATTATGAAAGATTAATATTATTATGTACCAGATATACAACAAAATCGAAAACATTCTATCCATCCATCTTTTTCGTTCAATATTCTTGGGAGGGTAGAATCCCCAGGCACTTCCTCCATAAGGCCCTATCAGAAGCAACCGTCTCTGCACTTTCCAGATGGATTCCAAAGGATGACCAACTGAGACTTTGGATATTAGCCAACCATCTCATTCTTAGTCTACCCTTGTCTCCGGCCGGTTTACTCGGCTTGAAGGATCCGTCTTGCGATTCCTTCCTGCAACATTCATATCATATGTTCGGAATACCGGAGCTGTGACCACTCAATGCTCAGAGGTAGACACTCGACCTGGAGAGACTCCTTGATCTCCGAGCTACGCACCCTATCAAGTAATGTAACTCCCGAGAACCTTCAAAGGAACCTCTTTTCGACCACTTCTGTTCCCGATCGTACTCTTTCGGTTTAATTCCAGCTTCGTGCCTGGCGCGAAGAAGACCACCAGAGCTTGCGATACGAAAGAGGCTCAAAAGACCAAGATCGAAAACAATTTTACGCTAAATGACTTTCAGAAGTGAGCTGTGTGGCTATAATCACTAATCTAGCTATTATATATTTAATACAAGAATTTTTGCTGGAGTTAATTGTGTTTTCATATCTCTTTTTAACTTGTTTATTATGCATGAGGTGTTATTACGTGCAGTGTGCTTGATTTTTTTAATATTCAACATTATATAAAGTATGTTTTTTGCATATATATATGAAACAAGTTTGAAATAATGGTCATTACATATTATTCCTTTACTGGAGCAAATTTGGCTTACAGCTGTTTCCAGTAGTCATTATAGGTACATTACTAATAGGTTTGTGTAAAAACCAGTTAGTCTGGAGCCCATCCGCGTAATTACGATACAGAATTGTGAAGAACCATAATTTTTAACCCTACCAAAAGATTAAATAGACCTCTTCACTAATCTAAGAAATATTGTAACCTAATTTGTCACATACGCAAAAAGAAAATCAACGTTTTCAAAGCAATTCATAGAAACTACAACACAATAAAACATGAATTAACAATACTTTCTAACGAAAATGATGGGAAGCAAAAAAAGAAAAAGGATTGGAGAATCCGGGTATCGATCCCGGTACCTCTCACATGCTAAGCGAGCGCTCTACCACTTGAGCTAATTCCCCAGTGCTGCGGTAAATTTCCAAAGCTATATATATATGATATGTAAAATGAAATTTACGTCATATATGTAAATAGATGGTTGTTATAGCAATAATTAATTTAGCAGTTGAATATTGCTTACAGGAAGGCGAAAAGTAATTGTTAATGATAAGCAAACGCTCTACCGCTTCATCTAATTCCCTACCTGCAAGGATGTGATACGTAGGTATGTAATAAGTACAAATGTTTTGAAATGAAATTTGTTTATTTATTATACCTCAACAGAATTTCACTGAAAGTCTCCACCATTGGTAGAGAGAGCCTGCGAGGCGCTGAAGAAAAATGAGGAGATAACTGGGGTTGCAAAAAGGGTGTAGCGATGGATGGCAATGGCCCCTCTATTTTTCAATGGTGCACTTGAGTTTTGACAATAATGTTTAAAAATCGAATTGAAAACACATAATATGAGTAATCACGTCAAAAACCAAAACAATGTCAAGAAGAAATGGAGAATCCGGGTATCGATCCCAGTACCTCTCACATGCTAAGCGAGCGCTCTACCACTTGAGCTAATTCCCCAGTCTTACTCAACTATTTCCAGATAATATATAAAATGAAATTTACGTCACATGTAGATAGATGGTTGTTGAACAATCTCTTCGAAAACCAAAACAATTTTAGACAAAATGGAGAATCCGGGTATCGAACCCGGTACCTCTCGCATGCTAAGCAAGCGCTCTACCACTTGAGCTAATACCCCACCTACGATAGTCTGGGACCTATGTACGTAATAATAAGTAGAAATGTTTTGAAATGAAATTGATTATTTGTTATGCTCCAATAGAATTTCAGCGAAATTCTACACCCGTGGATCCCAAAGTGAACGGAACCGCACCCCTGTGGTGGTAGAGAGGGCCAGGGAAGCGTTGAAGAAAAATAGGTGATAATGGGGTTGCTAAAAGGGTGTGGCGATGGATGGCAATGTCCCTTCTATTTTTCAATGGTACACTTGAGTTTATAAAATGTCTAAAAATCGAGGTGAAAAATATTGCATAAGAAAACTAGCTTCAAACAAGAACAGAGAACAAAAGGAAAACTTTAAAACTTAACGAAGCCGGTTATAAAATTCCCAAAAGAATTCCGTTCAAAGACGAAAACATATGACACTGATCAAAAAAAAGTCAACAAAGCAGAATGGACAAATACTAACGAAGAAATAAATGTTTGGCATTGTTAACATTCTTCATTACTGCCACTATTTGTAAAAAGACTTTCTGGATGTTTCTACTGCAAGTGTTTGTACTGAACACCAGGTAACGCTACGACCATAGCTTCATCTATACGTTTCATTATTGTTTTTGCACTATTTATCGAACATCTTTTTATCGGTGTTTGTTATATTATTTTTTTTTATATTAACATTTCTTACTATTACCACTTTATTTGAAAAACAGAAAACATCAAAACATGCCAATACATAACCAAATTATTCAGATACAATAACCTCATTAGTAACTTTTGACCCCATAATCTTTAAAAACTTTATTCACTTTAAAATCCTAAAAAATCATGATTGCTGTCATCCTCAATCAGTTTCTGGCTGTCATTTTCCTCAAGTTCCTGGAATTCATCAGCTTCTTTACATTCCTCAAAGCCGTCGTTGTTTTCAGAATCAGATGTATCGTTATCGTTATATAAAAAAAAATCACCCTCAGAGCTATCTAGGGTGTTATTGATTCCAGATTTTTTGAAATCTTTTAAAATTATTTCAGTTTTTACTGCTTCCCACGAATTTTTCACGAATTGTTCACTTCACTGAATGATAATATTTGCCGCATTATATGTTACTGATATTTACTGCAATTCTGATTGAATAGATTGAGAATAGCAATGTGCTACCCTGAGCAGGTCCGTGTTTAAACTGGTGATGTCATTGATTTGGGACTGGCTGCTCACTGCAACTGCGCATATGTTTTGTCGGTGTCAGACTCGCTCGGTATTACCAAAACAATGTCCGCGAGATGGTTATAACGGAGAGACAATTGTTCCGTTGTTTGTTTAAGGGTTAGATAGAATTAAAATATTTTATGCTTCATCGAAGATTTGTTTTATTTATACGACGCTGTTACTTGTTGATACAGGAAATATAATAATAGTTACTGGTTGGAAATCTATAAACACCTATGATAGCATGTGGTTTGCCCCACCACAGCCATTAGTTAACGAATTATCACAGTCATTTATGGAACATTCTATGTTTAACCTATTATGGCATTCTGATAGTTTCAAAAATTATCATACGGAAAAATGTCTGGTTTTCAGTACAGACGTGAGCACTGAAGGAGTGTTTAAAATCCACGCCAATGGTGCATGTTAGTTTCCAAGCCGCTCGAGTGGCGGCGCCACTTCCATTGTTTTGGCTTGGTAAACAAAGATGGTAAGTTCATGTTACAGTAGGCAAACTTTGATTACGGTATTATGAGGCCATTTTACTCATAGTATTTCCACCAGTGTTAATTGTGAATAAAGCCACAATGTTTAGGGAAGTAGAAAAGTTCAAATGTGTAATGCTGAGATTTATCAGGAAATAAACATAATTCGACAAAGCGCCACGGAGAACCATGAACCGCAGTACTGATAATTATGGGATGTTGGGATATGGAGGGAGTAAATGTAGTATGTACAAGGTCTGTACACATGGTGTACAGTGTAATATACCATTATATTCATTTAGGGGATGCCAAGGTCCAAAGCTGGACTTCAAATCTGACCTTCACCATGCAGGACACACAGTGATTTGAGGGTCAAATTTTGAGGAAAAAAGCGCGTCTTATATTCCGCAAAATACGGTATATTATACTGAGAACCCGCTAAGTAGCAGTTACAGGACTAAAACAGCAGCTGTCTTAAGCGAGTTACGTAACCAAATGGTAAAGAATTAATAAACCATCGAAGTTTTCTAGATATCTACAACTCCCTTCGAACACTCAGAAAGAGTCTTCTCTCCGTTCATTTCCCAGAGAAATAGGCGACTCTGTTTGGCATGAGATTTCAGTTCATATCCAGGCTCCACATAATTTAACAGGACATTGGTCAAGCTACAAAAGTATGTCTACACGAATTTATCTTCCTAGATGTTGAATTACAAACTCACCAAAACCACTTGGTCAATGAATATTCCGCTTATAATTTCGTAATCCTTCAGCGT
>NC_068985.1:15282355-15282907 GCF_001194135.2 Octopus bimaculoides
CAAACAAACACACAGTGAAGGAGAAAGAAGAGAAGGAAGAGGCAAGCAGGTTGTAACTGAGAGTGACGTTATGGGAGGAGTTATGCAAATAAGAAATTTGTTTTATTTAAATTTATTTTAATGTAATAAACAATTTTCTTTTGAAAATTAAAATTCATTTCATCATTTTCTATCAACACCAAGAAATTTCTTAAAAGTGAAATCATAATTATTGCATGCATCGCATATTTCTTGATATTCCGATTGAGGCAAAAGTATACCTTCCAGGTATGACGGGTAACATTTGTTTGAAATATTAATTAGCTGTACACATTAGCTCTCCAATTGAAATTCTACACACTAATTAACAATAATGAAAACGATATATTTTTCTTTTTTACCACTGCTCTAGATATGCAATCAAAAGGAATCAATCTGCTAAATTTCGGCTACATATTCAGTTTGTGCGTCAGAAACCTTAGTAGAATATTTGTTTAAAATTTTGGCACAGGTGTAGGAAGTTCGAGGGATGGGGTAAATCAATTACATTGACCCCATTGTTCAACAGGTACT
>NC_068985.1:15283459-15284697 GCF_001194135.2 Octopus bimaculoides
TATATTAGGTCATCAAGTATGAAATTTGTAGTAAGGTATATGGTAAACTTTAACAGCTGTTCATTTTGCACCATTATTATTTTTTGACAATCTTTATTTTTTGTTAGAAAGCTGACATCTATTTCTTTATTCTAACTCGTTTTGCGCTTTAAAAAGTATTTATAAATCGTGTTTTGGTATTTTTGTTTAGAGATGAATAAGTCGAAAATTCGTACAGTCTTTTTGAAATATGAGTTCTTTCTTGGAAATACAGCATCACAGACAGCTCAGAATATTAATGGAGTATTTCATTCTGATGTTATTACACAGCAGACAGTATCAAATTGGTTTTCAAAAGTTCATTCTGGTAATTTTGACCTCACAAATGAGCAACGCGGTCGACCAGAAACAAAGGTGGATAATGACGAACTGAAAGCCACTGTCAAGTCAGATCCATCTCAAAGTGACCGTGAACTATCGTTACTGTTTGGTGTTGGCAAGCAAACAATATTGACTCACCTAGTTCAAATCGATAAAGTGAAAAAGTTGAATAAATGGGTTCCACACGGACTCAATGAAAATCAGAAACAACAACGTTTGGAAGCCTGCATTATGCTACTGTGTCGTCACAAAAATGAATCCTTTTTGAATCAAATTGTAACACGTGATGAGAAATGGAACCAATACAACAACCGTAAGCGTTCAGCAAAATGGTCCGACAAAGACGGGCCACCAAAACACAGTCCAAAAAGCAAAATTCATCAAAAGACGCTGATGGTGTGTGTTTGGTGGTCTGGCGCAGGTGTGATCCATTATGATTTCATTAAACTTGGCTCATCAATCACAGCCGAAGTATACTGCAGCCAACTGGAACAAATGATGCAGAAACAGCCTAGATTAGTCAACAGATCCACTCTTATTTTATTGCAAGACAATGCCAGACCACACGTCGAAAAATGACATTGGCGACACTACAGGAGTTGGAAGTTCTCCATCATCCACCATACTCACTTGATCTTGCTCCCATTGACTACCACTTCTTCCAGAATTTGGATAACTTTTTGATAGGAAAAATATTTAATTCCGGTGATACTGTAAAACAGGCCTTCCAAGATTTTATTGACTCTAGATTGCCAGGCTTTTACAGTTCCAGGATGGACAAGCTACTGCTGAAATGGCAAAAGTGTATTGACAATATGGGTGCATACTTTGATGAATAAAAATATTCCTTGTATTTCTAAAACATCTTTTTTTCTTTT
>NC_068985.1:15285300-15286696 GCF_001194135.2 Octopus bimaculoides
TTACCAACCACATAGTTCCGGGTTCAATGCCACTGTGTGGCACCTTGGGCAAGTGCCTTCTACTATAGCCTCGGGGCCGACCAAAGCCTTGTGAATGGATTTGGTAGGCGGAAACTGAAAGAAGTCCGTCGTATATATGTATATATGTGTGTGTGTATGTGTGTGTATGTGTTTGTGTTTGTTCCCCCAACATCGCTTGACAACCGATGCTGATGTGTTTACGTCCCCATAACTTAGCGGTTCGGCAAAAGAGATCGATAGAATAAGTACTAGGCTTAGAAATAATAAGTCCTGGGGTCGATTTGCTCGACTAAAGGCAGTGCTCCAGCATGGCCACAGTCAAATGACTGAAACAAGTAAAAGAGTATATATATATTACTGCATATCTCTCCCACATCCGTTCTAGGGAGTAGAGTCTTAACTTCTTCATCTTCTTTGTGTAGCATCACCGGATTGCTTCAAGTTTCCGTCGTTAATTTTACACTGTGCGATGACCATTGTTGAGAGCAGTAATCTAAATGGTTGAGGACAAATATTCTCCAGAGGTTTTCCTGTTCAAGGTTTCTTCTCTCGTTCTGAAAGTTTTAAGGAGTCATCCGGCCAACCGTCTGCATTTTATTGCCAACTTAGTAATATGCACCTGGAAAGATGCTCATTGTTCATGTTGAGCACAGATTTTAATTCAGGGATTGCAATTCCTCATGGGCCAGTGTATCCTGTCGCTTTTCATTCAGCTTCGTGCATGGTAGCACAGGGCTTGGAATTTTCCAGTATCAAACTGCCCGTTATTTTTCTCAGCCCACCTGTATATTGCGTCCAACTCCTGTTGCAGATGCGCAACATCTCAAGGGCTATGTATCCTCTGAGAGACTCTTGCATAGCTAGCAAGGTGATAATCTGAGCAGCTAGGAGGCATGTTGAGAGGGTCGCTATGAATAGCAATGACCCCTAAGACAGGGCTCTGCGGGAAACAACTCGTTATTTGCGTTTCCTTGGAGGTGGCCCCGTTAGCCACCACTACCTGAACTCTGTCTTTTAAAAAGTCCTGTAGCCATTCTTTATGGACATATTATGGGAAATTTATAGATATCAATATTAGCTTAATTAATATGTTAATAATAAGAAGTATTTTAATAATAAAATTGTTAATAATAAAAATGTAATTAGTTTATACAAAAACCCTGAAGTAGTATCAATTTTGAATTCAAAGGCTATAGATAAGGTGTAAAGTTTAAGAATATTATATATATTGGTCTCAGAAAACTATTTTGAATTATTTTTTAAAATTATTTTTAAAAAATTAAGCTAATATATATAATATTACTATTTTAAAGACACATAAAAGGTAAGCTTTATTTTTATAATGTAAAGAATTAGTATAGGATTTATATAGTTT
>NC_068985.1:15287118-15287918 GCF_001194135.2 Octopus bimaculoides
TATATATATATAGATAGATAGATAGATAGATAGATAGATAGATAGATCACTGCACATCTTTCACATCTTCGCTCTAGATGAAATCTGCCATCCTCTTCGCTAGTCTAGAATATTTTCTGGTTATTTGATATAATCGCGAGACTGGATGAAGACTGGACCACAGTTTTTGTTTAAATTTAATAATTTATCAGAATTCGCTCATTTCTTCATCAAATTTCACATTACTACATTTCGGAAGTCCACAAATTAAAATCTAACTAATGCTTGTAGCTAATACAGCTCATTTACATAATCGTATATGATTAACAGACCGATAATAATTGTTAATTGCTTTTGTCTACAGAATTGTGCTTTCGGGTTGCTGATATACTTAAGAAAAGTATAGACGTCAATCTCCTTTCTTTTGCTTCTCGCAGTATCTTTGATCTTGCTTTCTATGAAGTAAATCGTTATTTTCACATTTGCTCCCAAACAATATTTCTTTACAGAAAAATATGAATAACAGAAATAAACATTGAATAATTATTCCATTCATTGTTTCATGCTCGACTGAATTACCATTACACAATTTCTTAAAGAATAATAAATTGTTTGTATCTAAGTGTTTCAGAAGATTCGAAAAATCTCCATTTTAAGGTTACATAACGTACGGCAATGTACATAGAACTTATCACAACTACAACTGAATGTAACCAACGAATGTATTCAAAACATAACGTTACTGACTTAAACTAACATTTTTAAAGAGAGTAGAGAAAAAACATTTGTGCGTATATATATATATATGTATATATATATAT
>NC_068985.1:15288018-15288622 GCF_001194135.2 Octopus bimaculoides
TGTGTGTGTGTGTGTGTGTGTGTGTGTGTGTGTATGTGTGTATATGTATAAATGTATGTGTGCTTGTGTGTGTAGATTATATATATGTATATATCTGTATATAGATAGATAGATTGATAGATAGATAGATAGATAGATAGATAGATAGATAGATAGATAGATAGATAGATAGATAGATAGATAGACACTACGTACATGCATATATATAGAGAGACAGACAGATAGACATATATGTGCGCGCGCGCATATGTGTGTGTGTGTAAATATGAGTGTGCATATGTTTGAGTGTGAGGCCATACCAGTTCTCTTGTCTCCAGACAATCAGACTTTTCTTTAAAGGCATGTCAATTTTGGAGAATACTTGATTCCTAATATCATTTTCCTGTTCTCAATTGGACCATATCCTAATTGTCACCAAGCGATTCTTCAACCTTCTCTGGAAGTGTAAATAATTTCAATAAATCAAGAACTTATCATGCTGTGCTATTCAATGTACCTTTATTTGTCTGTGTTGCTGTAAGACATGCTCGTGGCCACTCTAAATTCTGTTACTTCATTGTCGCTGTACATATATGTATATATGTGTATATATATATATATATAT
>NC_068985.1:15288671-15290299 GCF_001194135.2 Octopus bimaculoides
TATATAATTTAAAGAAGAACCACCAAGATGCAATCCAAACAATGGAGGAGATCAGACAACATCAAGAAAAACGTATTCTACAAAATACTAATTTAAAAATCTACAAAATCTAAAAGAAAAGTTTATAATCCGTAAAATCTATAAAATATTAGATTAAAAATTTAATTCAATTTAGTAAGTTTATAAGAAAGAAAGTGAATTATAGACTACGCGCGTTTCGTGGCCACATAATAGTAGAAAAAATCTGTGCAATTTACAATAAATTGATCAAGATAAATTCCACTTAGAATGAAGTCTCTCTTCAGGTCTTATAAATTCAAAAATATGAATAAAATAAAATAGGAATAAAATAGAAATATCTGTACGTGTAGGAAAGCTATTATTAGTACAATACATAAAATGTCAAGGTTTAATAATAATAATCTTTCAAGTTATAGGCCTAATTCGTCTAATGAAGAAATGCTTTCTGTAGATTAAGAATAGGAAAACATAAAAAAAAGATAGTGTTATTAACTAATAAATGAATTCGAACGTTTAACAGTATTAATAAAATGAATGGCATCACTTATCTTATCGAAGATTCCTTGTTGACTGATATGTATATCTATATATATATATATTCCCTGTATAGAGCACACTTCGTAGTATTCAAGAGATTTAAACTTGAGCAGGAAGAGGAGTAAATGTAAGGATAAGCAAGTTAGGCAAATCGATATTAAATGTATTTACTATTTTCTATATATCGACTTACCTAACTTGTTTATCCTTACACTCTCTCTATATATACAGTGTTGACCAAAAGTCATCTGACAGTAAATCAAAATTCCATAAATACCATTTGTAATTCTGTTTTGACACGAACGGAAAAATGTGTCGCTCAAGAAGGATTTCAGTTTGAACAATTTTCATGATGTTTTTATTAAATTCGTTGTATTGTTAAACATAAATAAATCTTGGAATTAAATGGTTTTGATTTACCGTCGGATGACATTTGGCCAACCCTGTATATATATATATATATATATATATATATATATATATATATATACACACACAAACACACAAACACACAAACACGTATGATTCGATGAGCTCAGCGCTCAACAATTATTCCAGTCAGGTTTTATCTCTTATTGTAACTGCGTTGAACTACCCCGTTGCATATTCACATGGGGTACTACGCAGTCTGGTATGGACTAAAACATAATATAAGACCGCATCAATGATGTATTTTCCCTATGTACCCAGACTTTGTAGACACCCTGTATATCGTTGCTATTATGTCCAAAAAATAGTATCACCATTCCATAGCAAAACTGTTGCACTACACTTTGAAAATGTTTGATACCTTGGCATCTGAAGCAGCTGGAGATACGATAGTTTGACCAAAAGAAGCTGCTATTGCAAGCAAAAATAAATAATGAAAAAAACGCATTTGGTCAAATTTGGACATACGGCACACCACCACACCACACCACACACCACCACACCACACTACTCCACGCAAACTAGCACTGACCACTTCCCAGCACCCACACTACACACCTCCATCTGCACACCTACACACCATCATCTGCACACCCATACACCCCCACCCACACACCTCCATCCACACACCCAAACATTAC
>NC_068985.1:15291016-15292114 GCF_001194135.2 Octopus bimaculoides
ATATATAATATATATACATATATATGCATATATATTACTGGGACCGCCTTAAAGCCTTGAAGCTCTACTTTTTCCAGCGCCGCCGCGAGCGGTATATCATCTGTACGATGTGGAAAATATTCCATCAGCATTGCCCAAACGACCTGAACATTAGTTTCAAGATTCTTCCAAGACTGGGACCACGGGCCATACGACCCCTGCCCAATTCAGGATTACAACACATGGATACACTGCGGCATAATTTCTTTTCCTCAACAGGCGCTGCCCTATTTAACATTGTCCCGAAACAGATAAAAGAGGAAAAGGATCCAATCAGCTTTAAACGGAGTCTAGACAGATTTCTTCAAGGAATACCAGACAACCCACCCATACCTGGATACAACTCACTCAATAAGAACTCACTACTTGAATGGACCATAGACAAAACTTGATTGTAAAAATTTTTAGATAATCCTATCAGGTAGTGCTATTAAGTTAGACATGGCCTGGACCAATCTTTGGTCGAAACATATCTAAGTTTATCTACGTTTATATATATGTACTACGTACGTATATATGTATGTATGCTTGTATGTATATACAACGTACTGTGTATGTATGTATCTATGTATGCGTGTATGCATGTGTGTGTATGAATACATGTATCTCTCTCTCTCTCTCTCTCTCTCTATATATATATATATATATATATATATATATATATATATATATATATGCATGTATGTATGTATGCTTGTATGTACGCATACATGTATGTATATATGCATGTATGTATGCATGTATGTATGTATACATATATGTGTATGTGTATGTATATATGTGTATGTACGTCCATATGTTTGTACGTACGTATATGTATGTATGAATGTGTGCATGTATGTGTGTACCTGTATGCGAGTGGAGCGTAGTAGTGATGACGGTTCTGGCGTTGGGTGGGTAGATTTAGTTCCGTTGGTGATAGGGATTGTCTCAGCGGTAGAGGTGGTTTTGGTGATAGTTGTGATAGAGTAATAATGATGTCAAAAATGATTTGTGGTGAACGTGATGATAGCAGTCGTGGTGAGGGCAGTGGCGGTGGTAGTGGTGGTGGTGGTGGTG
>NC_068985.1:15296544-15299044 GCF_001194135.2 Octopus bimaculoides
ATAGTGAGTTCGACGGAGCTGCCCTTGTTTGTGCTTCCTGCCGCGATGCGGGTTCATCTGGTATCCCAGATAAAAAATTGTCTCGACGTTCTTTGAAAACCTCCACATCAACACCTCGCAAATCTCGCAAAAGTTTGTCTGGCAGAATGTTGAACAGTTGTGGACCAAAGTATTTTCACAAAACATTAAGATTTTCAACCAACGGCTTCAGCGCATTAAAATGTGTAGTGAATACTGCACTAACATCGCCATTGGCTTTGCAGTATTAAAACGTGCAGTTAATCCTGCACGAACATTATCAATCAAAACTCAGGTTTTCTGAAACAAGCCTTTTCTGGCCAGTTATCAGTGTCAGCCATTTTCACCAGGTTTCCATCAGATGTTATATCGTCGTTTACCCTTCTCTTTTGACTCACACCTCCACGCTCACAGGAGAGTTTGAGTTTCATGTAAAGCTCTAACTTCAGATACTTTTCCAGTTATTCTGTAATATTTCAATAAAGTGCTTTACATATTTTTTATGTTCATTGATCTACATTTCTTATCAATTTTTTGTTCAACTTGCTTTATAATTTCCATCAAAAATTCAAGAGAAAATTGTTCGATAAGGTTTATTTTTTCCATATCTAAGTTACTCTATTTTAGGCCATATTTAAAACTTTTCTGAGTTTAGCATCACAGAAAAGATCTCGTGGATCTTTTCTTCTATAGAAATTTCTATACCCCTCTTTTCAGTACAAATGGTCTTTCCTCCTTAAGATCTCCAAATACTTTGCTATCCGGCTCGACACTCTTCATGCACCTCCTGCAACCAAGCTGGTGCCAAACGTAATGCTCTGCACTTCGGAATACGTCAGCAAGGTCGAGAGAGGTATCCTGACGTTTGGGCTACCCAGGATTTTCTTACATCTAGCCCAGGCCTGCGCAAAACTGGAGAAGACATGAAATGTAAAAACCAGACTGGATTAGTTTATGCGCAACTCCATTGTCTCTGAGACAAAAGTATGCCAAAAACAATATTCGCCACTCAAATTTTTGCAAATACAATGGCCGATTATAAAAATAACACAACACATGTCAATTAAATTAGACGCTATTTCAAAAAAAAAAAAGACTGCAGTTATAATTCGAAAAGCACAAAAACAAAGTTATGAATGTCAGCTTAAATTACAAAAAGTGTATGAGCAACAAAGAGATGACCAATACCAACAGAAAATCATCTCCGTTAGCTTAGCGAGCCAAAGGAAGGTATTTGACACGAGTTAGTTTTACGCAAAGGAATAAATAGCGCATAGATAAGACGATAAGGGAAGTGAATCTTTGCTCAATATTTTATTCAAGAAAAAGCAAAGAGGAAAGTGCTATGGCATTGTTTTGCGAAGAGTAACGGTTTATATGCGCTCGTGAAAACCGGGATGGCAGGGGAGCGTTCAGTTCTTTCAGTTACCTTCTCGAGTCACACCGACACACAAGGACCGGGTTCCCGGTTTCGTAGCGTATATAGTCCCCAGCTGGACGGTCCGTCGCAGGGTTACTCATTTTTGCCAGCTGAGTGGACTGGAGCAACGTGAAATGAAGTGTTTTGCACAAGAACACAATACGTCGACGGGTCCAGGAATCGAAACCACAATCTTACAATTATGAGTCCAATACCCTAACGGCTAAGCCACGTGCCTCCACAGATGGAGTGGGGGAGTCCTGGATGATGTATAGTACAGTGAATTCAAATGTTCTCTTGATGGGGTAGGGTATATGGAAAGGAAGGTCTGTTAAGACTAAAGATAACGAGAAAAAGCAGGAATTGTATGCTACACGCTTGCCCATATGATTGTACTGCAATCCATGAACAGGAGAAGTACAAGAAATATCAGTGTTAACAAGAACTTTTTGCTCCAGTATGGCACTGAAAAGTGGTGAGTGCGGAGGTCACTGGCAACCACGTGGTCAGAAAGTGTCCCTAGATATCACTGCTTTGGCGATCACGAACTACAAATCTATAACCGGAGGTATACACTAATGTAGGAATAGAGGGAAGTGAATCGGTAGTGCTGAGCAGAGGCCTAGGTGCTACACATGTAGTAGTAACAGCCATTTGAGTGCCTGTTGTTTAGAAGAATAGGAAAAGAGAGAAAAGGAGAGAGGGAGTTGCAAGCCTCAGGAGATATAACGAAAACATCAACCCCTGGGATGCAAGTGACAGGCTGCTGTTTCTATCCATAAACGTATTGTATGCAAAGGCAAACGGTTTATAACTGTATATAACATAGAGTATTGACTATATACATAGTACATTGGCTGTATAGCATATGCAATAGATAGATAGATAGATAGCTAGATAGATAGATAGACGGACAGCGGACGGACCGACGGACAGACGGACGGACAGACAGATAGACAGATACGTATGAACATATATAGAAACATCTGTGCAAGTGGCTGTGTATGAATATATGAATAATTATGTGTGTATGGGTATGTGTTTGTGTGTGTATAAGCATGC
>NC_068985.1:15300699-15305100 GCF_001194135.2 Octopus bimaculoides
TGTATGTATATATATATAATGGTAACACTATATTACCATTATATCAATGATTATTATTGACAACGAAACAAAACAATAAAAAATTTCTATTTGAGAAGTTTTATAAACAATCGTTATTCATTAATCTAATATTGGTCGATACAAGTCTAAAGTTGGTCTGGAAACTGGTGCACCAGCATGACCGCAGCCACTTGGCTGAAACACATAAATAAATAAATAAAATAAAATATATATATATACGACGAGTTTCTTTCAGCTTTCGTCCACCAAATCCACTCACAAGGGTTTGTTCGGCCCAGGGCTCTAGTAAAAGACATACGCCCAAGATTTGACGCAGTGGGACTGAACCTGGAACAACGTGGTTGGGAAACAGACATCTTACCACTCAGCCATGCCTGCGCCTACGTATGTGTTACGTAACTATTAAGGTAAGGTTATTTCTACAGATATCTTATAAAACTTACAACCAGCATTGATTTTTGCTACAACGTTTCGTATCGGGACGTCAGATGTAAACAGACGTGATCGAACACAAAAGTAGGTAATGAGTGTGCATGCCATATTTCGGAGGTTGTTGCCCCTTCTTCAGCACTCATCTAACCCGCTATTACCTCCAAATGCATTGCTTATATAGCCACTGCATACAGCGGTATTAAGTTATTGGATATACTAATTTACATATTAGACGCATTCCTGCGACTGGCATGTAAAACATTAAAGATTTGTAGGTACGTGGTACATCGTTTTGCATATTGTGGTACTTCGTTATGTATGTTGTGTTTGCATAACGAAGTACCACGTACCTACAAATCTTTAATATTGCTATCAAGAACCGCTGGTGCTGGCATTTTCAATATTTGAAGCAAGGTGCCGTTCTGCAGCTTAGATGAATTTGTTTTCAGCTGAGTGGGCTCGAGTAATGTAAAATGACGTGCCTTGCCCAAAGTCACAGTGCGCTTCCCAAGCTAGGAATCGAACCCATGACATTATGATCAACCTAACCACTAGATTATGCGGCTGCGCAAAAAAAAAGCAAATAAATTCAGGAACATGCGATGAAATTATGGTTCGTCTGCTGTCAAACGTAAATGTTCTTTGTGAATGCACTAAAAAGGTTTGGTTACCCTAGCATTCTGTGTGGAGGCGCAATGGCCCAGTGGTTAGGGCAGTGGACTCACGGTCATAAGATCGCGGTTTCGATTCCCAGACCGGGCGTTGTGAGTGTTTATTGAGCGAAAACACCTAAAGCTCCACGAGGCTCCGGCAGGGGATGGTGGCGAACCCTGCTGTACTCTTTCACCACAACTTTCTCTCACTCTTACTTCCTGTTTCTGTTGTGCCTGTAACTCAAAGGGTCAGTCTTGTCACACTGTGTCACGCTGAATATCCCCGAGAACTACGTTAAGGGTACACATGTCTGTGGAGTACTCAGCCACTTGCACATTAATTTCACGAGCTGGCTGTATCGTTGATCGTAAGCGACGGAGTGCCAACAACCCTAGCATTCTGTATATGTCCCTAAACATTGATATTCTGTAGATCAATGGTTCTCAACCGGGGTCAATATGGCCCCTGAGAGTCCATATAAGACTTTGTGGGGTCTGCGTAAAAAATAGTAAACTGGGGGTCCACAGTAGTATTTTAGGGACCCCTGAAAAAATTTTGCTTCGGACGTATGTATTGTAAGAATCAGCTAGATTTAACATAGTTCAACTTAAACAAGTGAATGTGTGAATAACAAAATAGGAATTTTGAAAGAAGCTTCTATAAAACTAGTTTTTAACCATCAAATGGCTATGGGGGTCTGCCAGAATAAAATAGTTATCAAAGGGATCACAGATAAAAAAAAAAAAGCGTTGAGAACCTCTGCTATAGAATGTCACACCTTTGTTGTATTCATCTCGAGAGAGCATCTCGTACAGATGTATAATGCTAAAAAGCACAGAAGGATCAGTAGCAGCGAAAAGTGCCCTGCAGCGGCGGCGGTAGAGTTGTTAAATCCAGGTTCGTATCCACTAACAATTGTATGCTTAAACAAATTCTGTTTCAACTGATAAACAGTGATTAACAAATCACTGGTGTCACAAGTAACCTTGGTAAGCCGAGTAAAAATTCGTTATTAGTTACGGTAGCAGTATTCGTACCGAATAGCATTCTGTATATCTCACTTGACGTGGATTCACTGAAGAAAACCATAAAACTGCGGTATTCGTCTTGAGATATGATAGCATCTTGTATAGACGTATAGTGCTAAAAGGCACAGAAGTATTAGTTACAGACGAAAAGCATCCGGTAGCGGCGGTGAAATTACTGAATCTAGATTCCTACGCCTTTTGAACACCAAGGGAAATTTATTTAAGCTTGCGGTTGATACATGCCGCTTATGACGCGCAGAGATATGCTTCTGTCTATTACTGAAAGAACTTGCTGTTTATGCTTTTTTAACACTATACGTCTATACGAGGTGCTTTCTCAAGACGTATACCACAGTATAGTCGCGGGTGTGACATAGGCGTGGCATAGGCGCGGCGTGGAATAGGCGCAGGCGTGGCATAGGCGCAGGCATGTGGTAAGACGTTTGCCTCCCAACCACATGATTCCGAGTTCAGTTCTATTGCGTTACACCTTGGGCAAGTGTCTTCTACTATCGCTTCGGGCCGACCAAAGCTTTGTGAGTGGATTTGGTAGATGGAAAATGAAAGAAGCCCATCATATATCTGTGTGTGTGTGTGTGTGTGTGTGTGTGTGTGTGTGTGTGTGTGTGTGTGTGTGTGTGTGTGTGTGTGTGTGTGTGTGTGTGTGTGTGTGTGTATTTGTGTCTGTTTTGTCCCCACCACCGCTTGGTGTTGGTGTGTTTACATCCACATAACCAGCGGTTCGGCTAAAGAAACTGATAAAATAAGTGCAAGGCTTAAAAAAGAAGGTGCTTCTTCAAAGCGGTGCCCAAGCATGGTCCCCGAAGGATAAAACCCCTCACCGCAAGTACAAGCACAGGAAGTAATGCCTTGAAGGATTTAAGCCGAACAAATCAACCCCGGACTTATTCTGGTACTTATTCTATTGGAATCTTTTGTCGAAGCGCTATGTTACGGGAACGTAATCAAGCCAACGCCGGCTGTCGAGCAGTGACCGAGACAAACAAGTACAAAGATACACACATACGACGGGCTTCCATGCAGTTTCCGTCTATTAAATTCACACACAAAGCCTTGGTCGCCTCGGGGCTATAGTAAAAAACTCATGCCCAAGAGGCAGCACTGTAGGACTGCCATCATTTGAAGCTTTCAGTGTTGTTTATATCACTATGAGCTCCATGTAGTCGTACCTAGCCATTTCTGGCACCTTCCGAACTGATGTGACTTGATTCTTAAGAGTCCTCAGATCAAAATTATGTACAGATAAGGAATAAATTTGTTCTCAAACGCAGGATAATGCTAATAATATAACATGAACAGGATAAACTATCCATATTTTGCAGATGTGTAATAACAGGGATGTGAGCTCGAGTCTCATTACTGGCCGCCGACACTTTTTCCTGCAAAATATGGATAGTTTATCCTGTTCATGCTATATTATTAGCATTATCCTGCGTTTGAGAATAAAATTATTTCCTTACCTTTATCTTTCAATACATCTCAACGCTTCTCAAGCAAACTTTGACTTTCAACGTAGGTTGAATTTTATATAGATAGATAGATAGATAGATAGATAGATAGATAGATAGATAGATAGATAGATAGATACACACACACACACACACACACACAAACACACATATATATATATATATATATATATAGGAAGGACAGTATATATTTCATTATTATTTTTAATTTTTTAATATTTCTAATGTTTTAATTAATATTATATATGTATACCATTGGTTCTTAATTCATCTCCGAAGAGCGGAATTACTGATAGTAAGCTGATCTTTTGATCACTTTGTGATTATAGTAATATCCACGAAACGATCGTCAGATGTCTAACTCTTTAAATTTTAGTTTTTCTTTTATATTTTATATTTTAGACCTTACAATATTCATGCTTAATTACGCATAAATTTTTATACGCATTTATATTCACACGTATATTTATCTACATTCATATTTTTATACATATTTATATTTATATTTCGTATATTTATATTTTAAATTTTAAATTTATTATATTACCATGCCATATTGGATATATATCTTTCGAAATATTAAATATTGATTTCCTGAGTATATTATTGATAAGATTATGAATTTATTAATAATATAAAAACACATTTATTTGCTCAAAATAATTGAGCACTCAATATAAGTTCAGTTATATATTCTTTTATTTTACCATTTGGTAAAAATGTAAAGTCGAATTTGGTAGCTCAGTTTAGGGAGGTAATTAGTTAGCATTTCCCTA
>NC_068985.1:15306625-15308082 GCF_001194135.2 Octopus bimaculoides
GTGTTTATGACTTGTGATCTTTGCTTCTTTGTGTATCCATATATATACATGTGAGAGTGCACGTGTGTGCGTGCATGAACGTGTGTGCGCGTATGAACGTGTGTGCGTGTGTGTACGGGCGCACACGCGGATGCCTGTATGTAGGTAATAGCGTTCTTTTTGCTAAAACTTTAAAAATTTTGTTCGTTTTTTGTAATTGTGAAATTTTTTCGCCATGAACGATTTGTGTTTTTAAACGGAATGTATTTTTTCTGATGTTATATCTGTTCCTGAATGATGTGTAAAGAAATTTTGATTGCTAGCGAAGAGGTGCGTCACTACTATCTCTAGTGGTCGAGCGTCTATCACTGAGGCCATGGAAGATTGAAATCACGTGATCTGGTGGTATCGGGGCTGGAGTTGGTGTCTGTGGAGGGCTCAGCCACTTGCCACATTAATTTCACGAACAAACTGTTCCGTTGATTGGATCAGTTGGAACATCGTCGTCGTAACCGACGAAGCACCATGTTTTTTTTGTTTTTTCTTGTTTTTGTTTTTTGTTACTAATTCGTGAATAGAGATGAATGTCACCATTTTACCCAAAATATTCCTAAATAGACTCAAGAATCAATCTATGAAACCTTACTTGGAACTATATTATTGAACTCAGAACAGATTGTATATTTATTCATTGACACCATAGTATGTTTAGTTTCCTGACAATCGTACTGTGCATACTTACCTGCATACCGGGTATCCCAAACCCGACTTTGTTTCCTCATACCTTTCAAGCATGGCTGTGTGGTAAGTAGTTTGCTTTCCTATCACATGGTTCGGAGTTCACTTCCACTGCATGGCACCTTGGATAAGTGACTTCTACTATAGTCTTGGGCCAACCTAAGCCTTTTGAGTGGATTTGGTAGATGGAAACTGAACAAAGCCCGTCGCATATATTTATGTGTGTGTGTGTATGTGTGTGTGTGTGTATCTATGTGTCTGTTTTTCTTTCCCCCACCCCATAATTGCTTGACAACTGGTGCTGGTGTGTTTACGTGCCCGTAACTTAGCTGTTCGACAAAAGACAAACCCATAAAATAAATACCAGGTTTAAAAATAAGTCTCGTAGTCGATTTGTTCGACTAAAAGACTTCAAGGCGGTGTTCCAGCATGGCCGCAGTCAAGTGACTGAAACAAGTAAAAGAATTTAAAAAATATGGATCTATTCCATCTCAATCACAGATTTTTTAATTAATTTCTTTTTCTTTTTTTTTTTTTACCTAAACAATTTGAAACTTCGAAAACCGGTAGAATTTCTCTGGTAGAACACTTTAAAGAATACTATAAAGATGTCTCACATCACGATTATATAAGGATTTAATGTAAAAAGAGATTAGCACATTGGTGAGCGCACACATATTTATAGCAACACCCATCGTAATTTTTTCAAAATTTCAAGTTTCATCTTGTAGAAATAGGTG
>NC_068985.1:15308429-15310273 GCF_001194135.2 Octopus bimaculoides
CTAGAGTAGAAACAAGTATGTATGTGTGCACGCTTACCAGGATTTTTCAGTTAACGTTTACTTAAAAATGTGTATTAAACGAATATGAGAATAAAAATTTGCACCAATGAACTGATTATAAAAAAATTTGTAAGGAAATTTTTTTTTTCCGACGGGGTGGAGAGAGAGCTTTCACAGAAAAAGAAATTCATAATTTTTTTTTTTTTTTTGTAGAAATACTGAACAATATACACTTCTCAGTAAATATCATCTCTCTCATTTTTATTTTTTTTTTCTATGTGTTGAAAAACAAACATTTACGCTTTATACAAATATTTCTCGAAACCAATATTAACGCTACACAAAAAGGGACATAGTTATTTCCCTTATTGTAGGAGTTGTTTCCCTTGGAAACTATCGTTATTCTCACTGATTTTTCTTATTTAATTGGTTTCAAAGTGATTTCATAGCTATATTTAACAGGTCGAACTCCCGCGTAGAAGCTCAATAAATATACCTATATCTCTCATTAAGAAACACTGAAATATATCTCTATATAATGACCTTTGATTCCAAGGCGAAGTTGTCCTTAATATTTGCAGTTGTAATTAATTTATTTAAAGATGTAACATGCTTAGAAAATTTTATCAATTGTAAATGGAAACGTACTGGGATCGAGGATCTATTTCAAAACGGGGGCACCAGTTTTCATTTATGTTTTATGTAGTGTTTTTGGTACGGAAAGACTTTCAAACTTCGTATACTTATCTATTTTGTGTTATAGAACAGAAAAAAAATTTTGTATTCGAATTTATTTCATGTAAAAATTTGTCTTATTTCGATAATTTCTACTAATCACTGACGTCTATTCAGTTGAAAACAGTTAGAGCTGTAACGGTGTATATCGTATTAATCCCCTAACCCTAACCCTAACTAGACTGTTAACCCTAACCCTAACCCTAACCCTAACTCTAGAATCCGAACTCTAAAATTGTTACACACATAGATACGCACAGCGTAATTTATTATATAAACAATATATGCGTATAAATTACGATTAAACCGGATGAAATATGTCACAGGGAATAACATTTTTATGACCGCCCAGCAGTAACTCTATTCAGTTGAATAGACGTCAGTGATTGGTTGAAATTACAGAAATACGATAACTTTCACATGGAATAACTTGCGATGTACGTTTTTTTGTTAAGAAGACTAAGAGTAAAAGATGTTTTATATGACACATTCTACCAGTGTCCCAAGTTTCAAAGTGTTTCGTTAGTGTTTCGTTAAGAAAATATTGGTGCCCCCGTTTTGAAATAGATCCGGGATCGATTCATTCCACTAAAAATTCTTCAATGCAGTGCTCCAGTATGACCACAGTCTCATGACTAAAACAAGTAAAAGATATAGATATAGAAGACTTGTGTTAAAGTGGAAGGTGATGATGGCGATCGTAGTGATTTGCGCTGATGATAATAATAATGAAGGTGAAGTAGATGACGGTGGTAGTCGTGGAAACGGCTGTGGCAGTGATGTAGTTAGTATTGGTAGTTAGACTAATAAAAAGACTGAGTTGGAATGCCTTCTATTATAATTACTAATAGAGGCCACCGATTTGAATCCAGTCCTTTTACTAAACCTACATATTTATCTGCTTCCAAGAGAACCACACTTACGACAGCCTCCTAAAATGGTCAAACGGTCTTAACATCAGCTAAAACCAGCTTCTAAATTATACGGTAGCACAGACAAATGATTGGAATACGAGTCTGTGATATTACTCGGCATTAGATCTTCAATTGTGAAGGCGCGTGTCATACATTCATACATGTGTGTGTGTGTGTGTGTGTGTGTGTGTGTGT
>NC_068985.1:15310295-15313534 GCF_001194135.2 Octopus bimaculoides
GTGTGTGTGTGTGTGTGTGTGTGTGTGTGTGTGCGTGTGTGTGTGTGTGTGTGTGTTTGTGTGTGTGCGTGTGTGTGTGTGTGTGTTTGTCCCCCAACATCACTTGACAACCGATACTGGGGTGTTTACGTCCCCGTAACTTAGCAGTTCGGCAAAGTAGCCGATAAATTAAGTACTAGGCTTACAAAGAATAAGTCCTGGGGTCGATTTGCTCGACTAAATGCGGTGCTCCAGCATGGCCTCAGTCATGTGACTGAAACACATAAAAGAATAAAAGAAAATCAAATAAATCTGTGATGTTTCTGATGCTTACAGTATTTTCGATCATCCTGAATCTGTTTAGCAATGTTCGGTGCATGTGTACTGAACATCATGTTGGGCTCAGTGTCACAGCGAAAAATACCCGGACCGAAAAATGCCCGGACCAAAAAATGCCCGGACCGAAAAATGCCTTGTGAATGAATTCAGTAGACAGAAACTGTGAAGAATCTGTATATAAATAAGTTTATACTGCAAATTCAAATTTTTATGTACATGTCAACATAGTATTCTAA
The DNA here is from genome assembly GCF_001194135.2 of Octopus bimaculoides. NCBI lineage: Eukaryota > Metazoa > Mollusca > Cephalopoda > Octopoda > Octopodidae > Octopus > Octopus bimaculoides. The sequence continues at coordinate 15,310,850 of NC_068985.1, forward strand.
GATTCCACGAAACATGTGATCTTATGGGAACTGACTGTGCATTGGGAGAAACACATGGAGGAGGCTTATGAGAGAAGCTTGCTAAATACCAGGAGCTGGTAGAGTAAGGCTGAAATCGAGGCTGGCGTTCATTGTTTTAAAGCTCTGACTGAGCTTGGAGTTACTGGTGAGGCAAAGAGGAGGGCTATAAATTCCATCATCAAAGCTGCAGAGAAGGCCACTAGGTAGTTTTGGATAAAAAGGACCAGACAAGTGGATTGCTGCTATTGGGATGCAAACTGGGACTTGAACAATACCAGCTGGATCATCCGGGCGAAATGGGGTGAGGGAGCTGATGATGAAAGACTCGAAACACATTGAGACCGCTCAATCTTCATTGATCGAGCATCCTAGATCATGCAGAAGGAGCATCTTAAAACTAAGCTCTGTGTGTGTGTGTGTGTGTGTGTGTGTGCTCGCGAGCGTCCGTGCGTGCATGCTGCGTGTGTGCTTGTGTGTGTGTGTGCGTGTGTTCGTCTGTGTGTGCGAGTATGTATATATGTATGTATGTATGTATGTATGTATGTATTATGTGCATGATGTTAGATCTCCGTCGTTCAACGATGAGGAACCTGTTGTTCGGTCAACTGAATAACTTGATTCTGAATTAACTGGCTGAGTATTCCACAGAGATGTATAGCCTGAACGAAATCCGCAGACACAATCAGGATGCCACAGTGTGTGACCAAGCTGTGCTTTTTGAATTACGGGGACAATCCCCTCGACGGGATTCTCTACAGTTTCCGTCCACCCGATTTCATTCACAAGGTATGAGAAAAACTGAGGCTATAGAAAGTGGGGGTATACAAATTTGACCAAAATGACATGCAGTGGAATCGAACTCGGGAACTCCTGATTACGAAGCGATGTTCTCAACCATTCGAGTACTTGTACGTATGTGCGTGTGCGTGGGCACCTGTGCATGTGTGAATGCATGCATATGGGTATGTATGTATGTATGTATTTTATGCATGTATATACACACACGCACTTACACATGCACGCGCACATGCACACATACACACACTCACTCACATACACACACAGAGAGAGAAAGAGAGAGAAGGAGGGGAAGAGAGATGAGGGAGGGGAGAATGAATGATAAGAGTGAAAAGTAGAAATTGTAATAGCAGTGTATGCGAATTTTGTGGGTCAGCCTTAGGGTAGATTTGATTGAATAAACCTGGAATCAAGTAAACCTAGCACTCACTCTTTTTATTGGCTATCTAAGACTACATCATATACTACGTTGTTTTGTTTTGTTATTTTTTTAAACGGTGTACTTGGACGTGAAAAAGATTTGGCTGCTATTTCTAACAGCTTGTGGGCTCGTTTGTAGTGGTTTTTCCAAGGGAAATAACTCTGTAAGAAATATTTTTGACTGATCTCCCTTGCAAGTTGACTTTTTTTTTTTAATTATACTTTTTGCCAAAATAAAGGATTCGTCTTTTGTTTCTTAAAAGGAAGAGAAACATCAGAAAATAAAAAGGCTAACTTGATATTTTATAATATATTTATACAAATACTAAATATAAATGTTTAAAAAAAAATTGCTTTGGCATTCGTAGTTTTCTCTAACATAGATTTTATTTTTAATTTATTATTGTATATTTCCCTTTTGTTGATACACACTCGTGTGTATGTGTGTGTGATTGAGAGAAACTCTGCCAAATCAGATTGGAGCCTGGTGTAGCCATCCGGTTCACCAGTCCTTAGTCAAATCGTCCAACCCATGCTAGCATGGAAAGCGGACGTTAAACGATGATGATGACGATGTCCTCTAGCAGGCCTGGTCATTTCCATAAGCAGACACTTGACAGTCTGCATCTTCTCAATCTTTGATTACAATACAGATTATGAAATCAGGCCTGAAACATTAGCAACAGACTTCTCACTGCAGTAAAAATATATTGTTTTTTCCCACGTTTCATGGCACTGACTAAGTATTTTAAGCAGTTTATATGGGTGAGCTGCTGTTTCACACGCCGACACCCATTTGACACCTTGGCTATCATCGATCCCCTGTAATTCCTCGCTGACCCTTAGTGGTCCACAGGACTGCCTTTGGTGACTTCCAATTTAATAGATGGAAACTGAAAGAAGCCCATTGTTTAAATGTGTATATGTGAGGCTGTGTATGAGTAGTATATGTTTGTGACTCCTTCTCTAGTTGTAAATGAGTCATATACTCTTTTACTTGTTTCAGTTATTTGACTGCGGCCATGCTGGAGCACCGCCTTTACTCGAGTAAATCAACCCCAGGACTTATTCTTTGTAAGCCTAGTACTTGTTCTATCGGTCTCTTTTGCCGGACTGCTAAGTTACGGGGATGTAAACACACCAGCATCGGTTGTCGAGTGATGATGGGAGGACAAACACAGACACACAAACATATACACACACATACATATATGTATATATATACATATATACGATGGGCTTCTTTCAGTTTCCATCTACCAAATCCACTCACAAGGCTTTGTTGTGCCCAAGGCTATAGTAGAAGACACTTGCCCAAGGTGCCACGCAGTTGGAATGAACCCGGAACCATGTGGTTGGTAAGCAAGTTACTTACCACACAGCCACTCCTGCGCCTATATTGACATACAAGCATTGTCTTTCAATTCCAGTATTCTGCAAAAACGT
>NC_068985.1:15313558-15314669 GCF_001194135.2 Octopus bimaculoides
GTGTGTGTGTGTGTGTGTGTGTGTGTGTGTGTGTGTGTGTGTGTGTGTGTGTGTGCATGCATGTGTCAAGTAGGTGATCATGTATGGATAAGTCTTTTATTTTTTCCTATCTTATTTTATTACCAAATCACAATTCTGCTATTTTAAGTATGTGCTGCTTACCTAATCAGCTTCCAACAAATAGGTTAATGAACTAATTAAATTCATTATTGTATCAGTGTATGTAAATGATGTCGATATTTTTAGGATTCATGACTTATTTTTATGTTGTTTTCAAAAGTCATTATTCTAAGAATAATCAGGTGTTGCCATCATCATCATCACCATGGCTTGTCATTGTAAAAATGAATTGTACCTGTATTTGAAAGGGTCAGCCATGTCTCATTCTGTGTCACACTGAATCTCCCTGAGAACTACATTAAGGGTATGCATGTCTGTGGAATACTCAGCTACTCGCATGTTAGTTTCATGGACAGACAGTAATAACCCATATATGATAATGTAGCCAGGGGAATGCTTCTGTTGCCAGACCCTACATGTTGGTTTGTTCATTGAGATCTGGGCACACTTTGAGATCTATGCTATCCTCCAGCAATTCTGGAGGATAGCATAAGTCAATCACATTAACCCCAGTGTTCAACTGGTACTTATTTTATCAACCTCAAATGGATGAGGGGCAAAGTCGATCCCAGCAGTGTTTGAACTCAGAAGATAAAGCTGGAAGAAATAACACTAAGCATTCTTCCCGGTGTGGTAACGATTCTGCCAGCTTGCTACCTTGATGATAACTTATAGGTGCAGGAGTGGCTATTTGGTAAATAGCTTGCTTACGAACCGCATGGTTCCAGGCTCAGTCCCACTGCATGGCACCTTGAGTGAGTGTCTTCTACTATAGCCTAGGGCCAACCAAAGCCTTGTGAGTGGATTTGGTAGACGGAAACTGAAAGAAGCCCGTCGTAGATTGGAGCCTGGTGTTGCCATCCGGTTTCACCAGTCCTCAGTCAAATCGTCCAACCCATGCTAGCATGGAAAGCGGACGTTAAACGATGATGATGATGATGATGATGATATATATATGTATGTGTGTGTATATGTTTGTGTGTCTGTACTT
>NC_068985.1:15314981-15319547 GCF_001194135.2 Octopus bimaculoides
GCAACGGCCACGCTCAAAATAGTGTTTTTTACGTGCCACATATATATATATATATATATATATATATTTATATATAAAAACATGATGGGTTGCTTTCAGTTTCTGTCTACCAAATCCACTCACAAGGCTTTGGTCGGCCCAAGGCTATAGTAGAAGACACTTGCTCAAGGTGCCATGTAGTGGGACTGAACCTGGAACCATGTGGTTGGTAAGCAAGTTACTTATCACACTGCCACTCCTTTAAGCTGGTATTTAGAAGAGAAATTAACATGAAATTTTGACAACCTTTTGCACCCAGATGACTTAAAAACAAAAATGTGTTTTATCAAAGAACCAAGTGCAGTCTCAAGTGGGTTGATATTCACAGGGTTTAATTGTTGTAATCTCAAGTAGAAAACTCAAAAAGTGAGTGTGCAGATGTGTGTGCATGATTTCTGGGGTGGTGGTGGTGGGGCGCATGCAAGTAAAGGGGAAATGGTGAACAAGTAAGACATTAGACTAATACGAATAAAGGTGGACCTAGACACACAGCAGGTTCTTAGGTAACAAGCAGTGGCCTTTGATAAAACACCTCACTACTGTCAACATCATCATCAGTGACATTGTCATTGTCATCATCATCATCAGCCGCAGTAGCAGCAGTATTTTTACATCCATTTTTTTCATGCTAGTATGGGTTAGATGAAACTTTATAGAGGTAGATTTCAACAGCCCTGACACTCTTCCTGCCACCAGCCCTTATATTTCGAATTTTTATATCCTTGTATTGGATATATGATACTACGAAAGTATATACATAACGCACTACTATTAATATTGCACAGGGTTCAACACTTTATATCAAAGGCTCACAGTGACTGCTACCAATATGAACTGTTAATTTCACACACTACTTTGTTTTATAACAATGAGTCAGTCCACCTTTTAGTTACTTGAGGGGTGGTCAGAATCCTCCCACAACACAAAAAAAGTACTTTTTCATTCCGTGTAGATTATCATCCAGTTTGTAATGTAATGCAATAAAGACTTCCCCTGATGATCTGGTGTAGTTGAGCATTTTGACTGCACTTGGGACATCCAATGCAGAGTTCCAAACAACCATAATTAGGAAACATATGTAGAGAACAAATTATATGAACTTGTATTTATCATAATTTCTCATATATGTACCGTATTATAATGTGTATGTATGGTAAGCATTTCGTACATAAGCATTTCTCCCGTCTTTACATTCTGAGTTCAAATTCCGCCAAGGTCGATTTTGCCTTTCATCTTTTCAGGGTCATTAAATTAAGTACCAGTTGCATACTGGGTTCAATCTAATTGACTGGTGCCCCTCTCCCAAAATTTCGGGCCTTGTGCCTAGAGTAGAAAAGAATATTTTAAGGCGCTGTGCTGGCAGAAACGTTAGCACACCGGGCAAAATGCTTAGCGGTACTTCATCTGTCTTTACATTCTGAGTTCAAATTCCGCCGAGGTCGATTTTGCCTTTCATCTTTTCAGGGTCATTAAATTAAGTACCAGTTGCATACTGGGTCGATCTAATTGACTGGTGCCCCTCTCCCAAAATTTCGGGCCTTGTGCCTAGAGTAGAAAAGATTATAGAGACGGAATGTTTAGAATGTATTTTTTTTTTTGTTGATACAGGTGAAACATTCCCACTGGAATCTTCTAATTCTACCTGTAAGTTTGCAATTACTGAAATCACTGTGTTCTGCATATATGGCACCAACAATTGCATTTTTTCTTTTCTTGTATTTGCATTTTACCTGCTAAGGAAGAATCTGAAAAAAAAAAAAACCTTTTAATTGGTTTGGAGAGTGTCATATACAGATAATTGCATCCACAAATACCCCTTGCACCCTTTTCATATCTTTTATCTTTTACTTCTGTCAGTCATTAGACTCCAGCCATGCTGGAGCAGTGCCTTAAACTTTTAGTCAAATGAATTGACCCTAGCATTTATTTTTTAAAACCCTGGTAATTATTTTATCAGTTCCTTTTGCTGAACTGCTAATGTTACTTATTTCTTTATTGCCCACAAGGGGCTAAATATACAGGGGACAAACAAGGACAGACAAAGGGATTAAGTCGATTACATCGACCCCAGTGTGTAACTGGTACTTAATTTATCAACCCCGATAGGATGAAAGGCAAAGTCGACCTTGGTGGAATTTGAACTCAGAACGCAACAGCATTTCGCCCGGCATGCTAACGTTTCTGCTAGCTCACCGCTAATGTTACTGGGATGGAAACACACCGACACCTGTTGTCAAGTGGTGGAGGAGTGGGACAAACACAGAGACAAGGACATACACACATAAATATATATACACACACACACACACACAAATATATACATATATCATCATTATCATTGTTTAACGTCCATTTTCCATGCTGGCATGGGTTGGATGGTTTGACTGAGGTCTGAAAAGCCAGCAGCTGCATCAGGCTCCACACGACAGGTTTCTTTCAGTTTCCATCTTATATATAAATTTCCAATAGCTGAGGATTAGCATCACACTTTGAAACTCAGAGTACCAACAACTGTGATTCAAACTGTTTTGACCCATACATGTAACTCCCAATAAATTGGTTGAATGCCCTTCTTTCGTTTCTCCAATCACTCGTATATATATATATATATATATATATATACATATATATATATATATTAGGGAAAAATTCAATTTAATTTATCAAAATTAAATTAAATTTCACAATATATAATATATAAATATATAATTCAGAGAAAAAAAAACACAATTATTCAATTCATCCATAAAAATCCACAATCACATATAGAAAAATTTAATAAGTAATTACACTAAAAACACCTATAAAAATCAAAAAAATACAATTAAATTTTTCTGTATGTGATTGTGGATTTTCATGGATAAATTGAATAATAATGGGGTTTTTTTTCTCTAAATTATATATATATATATATATATATATTGTAGTCGTGACTGATGCCAGTGTTGCAAAACTGGACCATTTAAAAGCACGCTTCAATTGTTGGATGAAATGCTGTGCTTACGAAGACCTGTTGAACTGAGTGAAACCATAGTCATGGCTGATGCCAGCACTGCCTGACTGGCGCATAAAAAGCACACACTACACTCTCAGAGCGGTTGGCGTTAAGAAGGGCATTCAGCTGCAGAAATCTTGCCAAATTAGATTGGAGGCTGCACCAGCCTCCTGGCTTGCTAGTTCTTAGTCAAACAGTCCAACCCATGCCAGCATGGAAAGTAGACATTAAACGATGACAATGATAATATACAGTTCTATTGTATGCACACTCACACACACGTGTATGTGTGTGTGCATGTCTATCACTTATATATATATATATATAAGTGTTATATTATATTATATAATATTATATTTATTATATTTATCTTATGATATTTACTTTACTTTATATTATACTCATTTATTGTATCTTTTTACTATATTTATCTTATGATATTTACTTTACTTTATATTATACTCATTTATTGTGCTTTTAATTATTAATTTTTCTATATGTGATAGTGGATTTTCATCGATGAGTTCTTGAAAATTGGTTATTTTCCCTAAAACTATATATTTTATATATATATATATATGTATATATATGAAAGACAAGGAATAATTCTGTATTGCTTTATGATGTTACATCATTTTATATGACTTTTATCTGTATATGTAGGCGCAGGAGTGGCTGTGTGGTAAGTAGCTTGTTTACCAACCACATAGTTCTGGGTTCAGTCCCAGTGTGGCAAGTGTCTTCTACTATAGCCTCAGGCCAATCAAAGTCTTGTGAATGGATTTGGTAGAAGGAAATTGAAATAAGCTTATCATGTGTGTGTGTGTGGTGTCTATGTTTGTGTTTGTCCCCCCCACCATAGCTTGACAACCGACGTTGGTATGTTTACGTCCCCGTAACTTAGAGGTTCGGCAAAAGAGGCCGATAGAATAAGCACTAGGCTTACAAAGAATAAGTCCTGGGGTCGATTTGCTCGACTAAAGGCGGTGCTCCAGCATGGCCACAGTCAAATGACTGAAACAAGTAAAAGACTAAAAGACTAACGCAGCATTGACTGCAGGGTCTGTTCAACAGACAGAGCTGGTTCAGCTGGAAGTTAAAGTGGTCAGAAAACAGTAATAGAAAATATAATTGACCCAACAAGGGTGCCACAACTTAACACCTAGATCTCCCTCAAATTAGAGGAGGATACACCAGAAAATGTACTCCTCGATACACAGTGTCCGAAAGGACGCGAGGTGGTTGGTCGCGGTGGTGGTGGTAGTGGTGGAAAAAATTTGATCATGTAAGTACAGGCGTGGCCGTATGGTGACCATACTGAGAAATTTCCTTCACATGGTTTCGGGTTCAGTCCCACTGCATGTGGTAGATGGAAACTGAAAGAAGCCCATTTTTTGTGTTTGACCCCCTACCACCACTTGAGAATCTGTGTTGGTTTATTTACCCCTGTCACTTAGCAATTCGGCAAAAAGAGTCCGATAGGGTAAGTAGCAGCTTTTAAAAAAAATAAGTACTGAGTCGATTCATTCAAC
>NC_068985.1:15319557-15325018 GCF_001194135.2 Octopus bimaculoides
TTTAAAAAAAATAAGTACTGAGTCGATTCATTCAACTCTTCAACAAAAGTAGCGTGAACAGGAAGTTGGGTATTTCGGAAATAAGACCGGAAGAGATATCAAAAACGAGGCTTGGCAAGTCTCTTTATTCTCTCACAAATAATTGCACCTCTACCTCTGTTCCCCCTCTTCCCTTTATTGATTCAATAGTTTCTTTCCTTCTTTTTTCTATCCGTCTTACCTCCTTCTTTTCTTCAAAAGAAGAAGGAAAGAAGTAAGTGAATCAATAAAAATAGGATGAAAGAAGAGATTGGATAGATTGAAGAAAAAAGGAAATAGATAAGTGAATCAATTAAAAGGGGAAGAGAAGGGTCGGTAGGATGGATAGAAGAAAGAAGGAAAAAAAGAAAGAAATGAGATTCAATAAAGGAGAAAAAGGGAGGTAAGATGGAGAGAAGAAAGAAAAGAAAAAAGTAAATTAATAAAAGGCGAAGAGGGAGAAGGAGGTCTTATTTCTTTCCTTCTTTCTTCTGCTATCCATCTTACCTCCCCTTTTCTCCTCCTACTGCTCCTCCTTTTATTAAATCACTTATTTCTTTTCTTCTTCCTTCTATCTATCCTACCTCTCTCTCTCTCTCTTTTCTTTTCCTCCTACTCCTACTCCTCTTTTTACTTTCTTCTTTCCTTCCCTATCTCCGTACCCTGGCTAGACCGCCATTACGATCTAACACCTAACTTCTTGTACCAGGCCACCAAAAATACTTATATACATACATATATATGCATAGATAGATAGACATATTTATCTTTCTATCTATATATACCTCCACACGTCTTCACATACATACTACCGTCTCACTTTCTGTATATATAAATATTTATGGACGGATCCTTTTTTTAGTTTTGGGTTTGTTTGTCATCACATACATTCTACATTCTCCAAGATAATCGGAAAACAGGATTTCTATTCTTCCCCATTTTCTTCTTTTTTTCCTTCATTTCTTTCCTAATTTTTTTTTGATTTTGTTTTCCATTTTACTTTTGGCTCCTCAAAGAACCGACTGTGACAGCAATCACTATCATCATTATTATCATTATTATCATTATTATTATTATTATTATTATTCCAGTTCTCTTCATTACATATTGATTTGATAAACCGTTCACATCTTTAGCCAGAGTCACACGGCACCAAGCTATTGATGTGACGTACGAAATCAACTCTTCTACCATCACCTCCATAATAATAATAATAATAATCACTTTCTGCTTTTTTTAAGTTCTTTGTAGTCAGGCTGTTTGGCCATAGGACACCTTAGTACTTATTCCTCTCTTTCCTTTTTACAGTTTCATTGTCAACGTGCACGCATACCGTTATATGTTTATTACAGATCGGTCCATACATGCATATATTTTTATACATATATGTTATATAAATTGTATATATATATATATGTGTTAAAATAATGATGAAACTTTATAATGTCATGCTAATTTTTACCCATTAAACAAGCTATTTAATTTAAATATATATATATATATATATATATATATGCACACACATACATACGTTATACACCATATATTCGTTCATGTACTGCTTTTGTTTTTATCTTGTAACTAACTTATTGATTTAAAACAAATCTTTGTATACAAATTGCTCAATGACAAACAAACAAACCACTGAAAATACAAGAAACCAAAGAGAAAGAACTTAAATATTCGCTACAATTCTTGGAACAATTCTAATGTTGTATGGAGTGGAAACCTAGTTAGAGACAAAAAAAACAAAAAAAAAACAAGGCAAGCAGTGGTCAATTATATGTGATTCCAACAACAAAAGAATTAACTTTATCCTGGCAATGGTTACAAGAAATTTGATTTAAGCAGATCCATACTTTGATTCGAACCCCCTACATCTGGCTGATTGGTGGTAATCGTATAAACTACAGTAATTAATTTCTCTCTGCCTCCCTCTGTCTGCATCTTTCTAACTTAATTTTTATAAGTCTCCGGACACATTGCTTCCTTCATACATCGTTCATACAATATACACACACACACACATATATATATATATATAATGTATACACACGTACATGTATAATTTTACTCTTGCTTCTCAATCTATGCATATTAATAATGAACCTATGTGTGTGCGCGTAAATTTCATGTGCAGATGGCCAGAAAACCTTCCAGAGATGATACTTAATCCATTTCCTATATTTCCTAAATAACCCACCGCACAATAATGGAAAAAGTGTGTGAGTGAATGAGAAGAAGACTGTTGTTTTTTTATTAAAAGCCGCGCTTTTAAAGATTATACACTGAAAACAAACAATCCACATTCGTATACAAATGTTTGTATTTACATACACTCACGCTTTCGTATTATAAATCGCTGGATTTTGTTTTTTTAAATTGTTTTTTTCTACATACTTTTGTTTATTAATCGTTTTATATTTATATTTATACACTGTTTAACTAAAATAATATATATATATCTATATATATATATATATATATATACCTCCTCCCTTTCTCCCTGAAAAGGAAAACCAAAAAACAAATTGCTTAATGGAGTACCTGTTATGGAGCCAATTTATAAACAAAAGATTTCAGTGCTTCTGTAACTGAGATCGTGAAAGAAAGAAAACTAAATCAAATTGCTGTTTAAATGTGTTCTATGTATAATTGATACATATATATCTTGTATTGCTAATACGCCAAAAGAAATTTTGTTTTTGCAAGGACGATACGTGGAAAAGACTACCTAAAAACTATCAGAACGGCTGATCAACAATGTCAGGTCGTGGTTCTTGGAACAAACGGTCAACTGTCGGAGTCTTTGACTTCAATGAGGATCGCAAAAAGCGTTATAAACACAAGCGGTCGCAATTTTACATGCACAAGACTGCACATTTCACCACAACTGGGCCACCATCGTCGGCCATGGTTTCATCCTCATCACCCCCAGTTGCCTCTCTAACATCTCCATCATCTGCCGGATCATTACCATCGACGATGTTACCGTCAGCAGTAGCTGACAGAAGTAATAATAATAATAATAATAATAATAACAACAGCAACAGTAATAATGTTAATAATAGTAACGTAGCTTCTCATTCCGTTCTCTCCCCGAACCCATCGCTTTGTGCTACTTCCATTATTTCGCCTACTTCCACTACCTCCACTCCTATTTCTTCTCTTTCCTCGACATCCCAGCCATCGAGCAATTTGCTCTCTCGGCCATTACTGTCTGCTGTCCAGAAATCAGCAACAAGCAGTAACAATGTGAATAGCGGATCTAATCTGCACCACCATCACCACCACCGTCAGCAACAGCAACATCTACAGATTCACCAGCAGCAGCAGCACCATCAGCATCATCAACAACCACATCATCGTCACCTCTCTTCGGTGAACAATACTGGATTGCTAGTAGACAACAACAACACTACAAATAACAACATAAATAATTCTACTACTACTACTGCTATTACCAACAACATCAGCGGCGGCAGCAGTTCTGCAGCTGGCAACCTTAACTGCCGACGATTACCTTCTAACAACAGTATGAATGTGACCAGTTCAGCCAGCACTTCGCTGACCACTGGTGTGGCGAATATGGGCCTCGGTAGCAACAGCCCCACAAACAATAGCAACAGTAGTATGGCGGGCAACAAAGGTATGGTGATGATGTCCCCTTGCAACATGGGGACGGCTCCTTCCAGTGTTTCCTTTCATCGTCCATTAGGTTTAAGAAACGATGTGTTAGCTTCACGTCTGCACAGTCTCTGCTCGATCAAGCCCTCGAATTCGTCGGCTCCATCGTCGACTTCGTCAGTTTCCATGATGCCATTGCCCCCAAACAGCAATCTTCCTTGTCCGAACGTTGCCAACCCTCATGCCATGACCACAACTACTGCTCTGGCTAACACCACCTCTTCTACCGGCATCATCAGCAGTGGTACTTCTAGTAGTAGTGTTAGTAATAATAACAGTAATAATAACAATAATAGTCACAGCCATGGCACGGGAATCTCCTCGTTAAACAACCTGAAAACTTGCCTTCCAGATGGCAACTCCATCATCATGAGCAACAACAATACAACAACTTCTAGTAGCAGTAACAACAACAGTAATATTCATTGTAATAATAGCCAGATGGGCTTCAGTACAAACGCGGCAGCTATTGGTAGCAATACTAGTAACAATACTAGTAGTAACTTACTGACTGCTACTTCCGGCTCTGGACCTGTTCAAACGAATGAGACTGGCAAAACTGTCAAGAATACCAGACGCCATCACATGGCTACTGATCGAATATACGAGTTTGAATCCAGTCCCCCGACGAGCGATGTAACCGAGACCCCTGCCCAGGCGGCTGTTCTGATCGGTAAGTTCATGTATTGATTTTTTTTTTTTTTTTCGAAAGAAGATAATTTTTTTTCTTATTTTTTTTCACTTTGTTTTCTTTTACATGAATCGGCTTTTATAGTACAAATAATTGTTTCTGATTTATGCACAAGGCCGGCAATTTTGAGACAGGGAGGAGGGTTCGTCAGTCGATATTATCGATCTCGGTAATTGACTGACAGTTTAGACACCTTATCTTATTAACTCCGGAGAGATAAAAACGAAGTTGACTTCGGTGAGGTTTGAACTCAGAATGTAAAGAGCCGGAATACTTACTGCAAGATATTTTGTTCGACGCGCCGACGATTCAGCCTTGACCTTAAATTTGAGAGGGTTATAATCCATTATATCGATCCCAGTATTTGACTGATACTTTATTTCATCGGCCCAGGAAAGACGATGGGTAACATTCACCTCGGGCGTGATACGAACTCCGAACTTGAAGGGCCGTAACTAATATACTGCCTGTTCTAACGGTTGTGCTTTGACACTGGTCTAGAAATTTGGGAGAAAAAACAAGAACAGAGGTCAATTAAATCGATCTCAGACCGTTCTTAATTTCCCAATCAGATATGGAATGGTTATTGGATAAATAGATGATTTCTTAAAGTGCTACAAATCTACACATTCTTTGAGTGTTGTTAGTGGGTGGTGACATTGATTAAATCTATTCATTGTAGTTGACTGATAAATAATTATGTTATTAATCCCTGAACAATAAAAAGACAAAGTCGACTGAGGCAGAATTTGAACTCAAGAATTCGTCTTCACATTTCTTTTAACTAGTGTTGCTTATTGTTAACTTTCCGTGTGCTGCTCTGACGTTTTCGATATTGTTTGTTGACGATTGTTGCACAGGAAGAAAAATGCGTACGATATTTTTTTTTTCTTTTAAATATCTGGTAATTTAGAAAAGAAGAAATATTGTGACTCTTATGCCTCTGAAAAATGGGGAACCAAAATCGGTGTGTTTTTTAAAATGGCATTGATCCTGTTATCCAGTGTTTGCAGGACGAAGCGATATGATGGATGTATAAACTATCGGAACAATATATTGGTTTCA